>NW_028171796.1:0-12500 GCF_963971535.1 Notolepis coatsorum
CTCTCTCTCTCTCTCTCTCTCTCTCTCTCTCTCTCTCTCTGACCAGAAGGAGTCTGGGCTCCTCCGACAGTTTTGGACAGTAGACCCTCTCTTCCATTACACACACGCATGCCTGTGGTTGTGTGTGTGTGTGTGTGTGTGTGTGTGTGTGGTTGTGTGTGTGTGCGTGCACGTGTGTGTGTCTTTTTAAGATGTGGGTTTCAAGTCATTCTTGCCTTGATACAACAACATTTTACCATTACTGAAAAAGTAATTTGTCAATATACATCAGTGCTATAGGCTTCCATTGTATCTGAAAAAATGTGTCTTAAACACCACATAAACCCATGAGAATCACCCTATTCGACCAGCATGCCATGTTGACATCTGATGTACATATATTTTCCTGAAAAGCAGCTCTATTGTGCCTTGAAACTGTGTCTAAAAGCGAAGACGTGAATACTTCCTCAGATACTGTGTTGTAGCCGACTGGTGGGGGGCAGAACCAACTACTAACCAGGAGCCTGGCCCGTTATTAGCCAAGGGCTGGGGAGTGTGGACATCCATGGTCGTTACACGACCCCACGCTTCAGCCTAGGGCTGGGCGATATGGCCTAAAAATAAAATCTCGATTTTTTTCACACCACATCCGATTTACGATTTTAACCGATTTTTTTTCTCTTAAAAACTAGAAACGCCAAGGAAATCATTCAAATAGGCTATATATATATATATATTAGGGCTGTCAGTTTATCGCGTTAATTAGATTACACAGCAAATTATCGCGTTATGAAAATTAACTCAAAATTAATTACAATTTTTTTTTGTATCTCATTTATTCCATAAGAATGTAGAATACACATTTACAGACTTTTTTTTGCATGTTCTTGGTATCTGATTCTAGGGACATCTATGAATCTCAGGGAATGTATTCCCAGTGTCAGAAATACTGTGGGCTAGATCCACAAAGAATGGATTGCACGGTGCAAGTTGCACCCTTACTTACAATTCATTATGAATTGAAAATGGGGGACCCTGATGTAAACAAGACGAAAGTCTTTCTCTGGTCTGCATCCCCTTAACAATTGTGTGTATTGAGCCGTACTGTATTGTACCCATTCTGCAATCTGTTAATAACATTTTCATTCAATAAATCAATCTGCGCGGTGATTGATTGAATACAATTTTTCTTTTGAGTAAATTGTAATGAACCAAATGAGAATATCAATAATTCTTTTTTAATCTTTGACTGTGAATAACACCATGCTCAAATTGACCAGACCTGAAAAATCTAAGCAAATAAATAGATGGAAGATGATTAAACAGAAGGTTTTGTAGATACAGTACTGAATTCTGCCATCCGGACACATGCAATTTTAAATATGATTATAGAATATAAAATATCAGGCATAAAATGGTTATGCGATTAAAATGCGATTAATTAGATTAATTAATTACAAATCCTGTGATTAATTAGATACATTTTTTTAATCGCCTGACAGCACTAATATATATATATATAATATTTATATATAAATAAAAGGTTACTCTTGATGAAAAGATGAATGTCCCTATTGGGATTAATAGTGCAATAACTTGCTTTTTCACCAAACTTCACTTAAAACAAATAAAAGTTGCCTCTTGATCATCAAACAAGAATGAATTTCCCTATTGGGATTAATAAAGTGCAAATCTAACTTTCACCAAACATCACTTTGTGTCAAATAAAAGGTGACTTGAACATTTTCTTTTTTTTGTTGTGAAAATCGATTTTCATTTAAAAAAATCTTCCTAAATCATGAATTCGAATTAATCGATAAAATTGATTAGTCGCCCAGCCCTACTTCAGCCTATCAGCGCCCTCACACCTCTTGGCACACAGAACTTCAGCCTATCAGCGCCCTCACACCTCTTGGCACACAGAACTTTAGCCTATCAGCGCCCTCACACCTCTTGGCACACAGAACTTTAGCCTATCAGCGCCCTCACACCTCTTGGCAAAGAAAAGAAGCGGTGGGCTGGCTACACATGTGTCGGAGGAAGCATTGTGATAGTCTCCGCCCTCCCAGACCGGTATGGGGTAGAGTGTGCAACGATCAGGAAGGGGAGTGGGAATTGGCATAACGACTAACATTGGGATGGGAGAAAAACGGAAAAAGGAGGGGGGAAAAGATAATACAAAAACATTTTAATATTGTGCTGCCAGAACAGTCCTAAGTTTGTAGGTTAAGTATTTAACCTCTTAACACTTTTCCCGCCAATCACGTCGTACGACGGGTTTCAAGTTCATGCGAATTCTGCCAATAACGGCGTACGACGTAGCTCATATTTTCGTCATGGTATTCATATTTCACTCACGGAGCCTTGTCATATGCTGCGGGAGCCATCACAACTCTGCAACGCTTCAATACTGCCACCTGGTGGCTGATCGGCGAGTTGCAACCGGAAGTGGATCTCTTGTGATCCCGGTGCGTCTGCCTATTCCGTCCGGCCACTCGTTTATCGTCGCGGGACTCAATACACACACCGTGGATATGGATCCGTTGCCATAACTCAATAATCCACATGATTTGGGCGTATATTAGTATTATACAAACCGGAACTGGATTGCATCGATCCACATCACATAACTGGGATCTGTTTTCTCCACTCTTATCGCCCAACGGTACGAGGAGACTGACGTGAGTTTCAGCGTTTTTCTTTATCATTTTCGATACAAACTGCTCTGATCTATATATCACCCATACTACATAAATCATTTAACGTCGGTCACGGAATTATAAACGACCCCCCCCCCCCCCCCCCCCCCCCCCTCCATTCACCCGCGGATGATCAGTCATAACGTTTAGGACGTTGATCGGTATCAAACGGCATTTGATAATCTAATATATGCATTTATGTCTATATCTATATATGAATGTGTGAATGAAAAAGTAAAACGTTCCTACATCCTGAACGATAGATAATCGATGTTGAATGGGCCATAGTAATGTCAATTTAGCAACACAATTTAAAAAGTTATAGCCCTGCAAAGATGGTGAACATCTCCATAGACTTACAGTACTGGCAGAGAATGGTTTAGGATGATCAAAGTGGTGGCAGAGAATGTGTTAAGCATCACCCCCAAAACGGGGCCATTTTAGTTTTTTGTTTTTGACGACTGCATACTTTTTTTTGCAAAGCTTAGCTTTATACTTTATACTTATAGCACACGCATGAGCCTGGTCTCTTTTGAAAGGTAACATTCTGGAGTTGCTGAAGAAAAAAAGAAGAATCACTTTGAGTGCTAATGAAATAGAGTAACAGAGTTTTGAACAGGCTGAAGTAAACGTTTTTCTACTCACATTTCTGTTTAGTGGTTGCCAGATTCCTGTTTTTAAGTTCGAGCATAGAGGTATGAACTGGAAACCACTGCGGTTCCGTAGCCTGAAGTGGTATGTATGTAGTACAGATCAGGCCACGTGAGCGGATCGGCGCGGCCGAGAAATCCGCTCTTCGCTCTTTAAAGCTTGGTCCGCTCCGCTAATCGCTCATGTTGACCCCGCCCCAAAGTCGCTCTCCGCTCGCTCCCCGCTCACCTTGAATCGAGCGCTCCCCGCGCCAGATCGCTCGGCAGATTTTTTTTTTTTTTTGGAGCATGGTGTAAATTAGCTCAAACTACAACAGTCTACACCCCCTGGGCCCCTTAACAATTGTTTGTATTGAGCCGCATTGTAATTGTACCCATTCTGCAATGTTAAATAACGTTGTTTATCCATTCACTAGCTCTATTAAGCGATGATAGCTAGCCGAGCCACAATGCTATGGTCGCTGCCATTAACGTTAGCATGTAAGCTAACGACAACAACAATGGCGTCGATACTTTTTCTAACAGGAGTGAGTGACAAAGCCTGAACAGGATATCACAGGTTCACCCTTCTCATTGGTTGAAAATGGCCTTCATGTTTGTACATCGCCATCTGTTGCTTTGGCATTGTACTACATGTATATTACATCAGTGTTAAACCACTGTGAGCGGCCTGGAGTGGATTGGAGCGGAGGAGAACTCTCGCTCCGGACGTCGCGCCGACACATTTTAAAACCCACTCCTCGCTCACGTCAAAACCGCCCGCTCCGCTCCCCGCGCCGCTCACGCTCCGATCCGCTCACGCGCCCGATCCGCTCACATGCACTGGTACAGATCCACATTTGATAAAAATCCATTCAAAAATTACAGCTTGAGAAAGGTTTTGGTAAAGTGTGTAACGGTGAAAAACAGCGTGATTATCCAAGACGGAGATCCACTTCAATTCATTCTGACGCTCGAGTCACAACAACGGACTTCTTCGTCAACTTTCACCACCTTCCCCCACTCTCACCCGCTCGGCTGCAGTCTCTTTCGGAGCGGACACTCGTTGGCTACAATGGTGATCAATCATTTTCGCCATCAGCGGTGATTGGTCAGTTTTAGACCGTTCAGAACCCGACGTGGTCATTTGACGGTCAGCGGCTGGTCAAATGGCGCTCGCTGGATATATATCGTCATGCAACTCAAGACCCGAGGCACGCAGCTGGTTGAATGTGGTGGCGATCGAAAGGCGGAAAATTCACCTTTCGAATGGTGCATCGGATGGCCGCCGTCGGGGCCGTGCCATGCATAAGAGGTTGATGAGACATTTAACATCCATTTTGCCAGATGTCATCCTGTGAGTTGAGTCATCGTGACTCCTGTGAGGTGACTCCTGTGAGTTGACTCCTGTGAGTTGACTCCTGTGAGGTGACTCCTGTGAGGTGACTCCTGTGAGTTGACTCCTGTGAGTTGACTCCTGTGAGGTGACTCCTGTGAGTTGACTCCTGTGAGGTGACTCCTGTGAGGTGACTCCTGTGAGTTGACTCCTGTGAGTTGACTCCTGTGAGGTGACTCCTGTGAGTTGACTCCTGTGAGGTGACTCCTGTGAGGTGACTCCTGTGAGGTGACTCCTGTGAGTTGACTCCTGTGAGGTGACTCCTGTGAGTTGACTCCTGTGAGGTGACTCCTGTGAGGTGACTCCTGTGAGGTGACTCCTGTGAGTTGACTCCTGTGAGGTGACTCCTGTGAGGTGACTCCTGTGAGGTGACTCCTGTGAGGTGACTCCTGTGAGGTGACTCCTGTGAGGTGACTCCTGTGAGTTGACTCCTGTGAGTTGACTCCTGTGAGGTGACTCCTGTGAGGTGACTCCTGTGAGGTGACTCCTGTGAGGTGACTCCTATGAGTTGACTCCTGTGAGGTGACTCCTGTGAGGTGGGTCATCAGGACCGATATGTGGCAAAAGAGTCTGCAGGGAACACTGGTCTGTTCATCTACTATAACCATGATCACAAAGATCTGATCAGAGAAAATAGATCTTCACACGTTCCAGTGAGACACTTTGTGTAACAGTGTATAACTGCACTAGTGTTTTTAAAGGTTTTGCGATGTTACGTGAATCTGTGTAGAAGAAGTTATACGCCTTTTTGCCAATTGGCATGTACGCACACACAGACACACACACTCTTGACATTAGACCTTCACGTTTGGGTATCCCGCCCAGCCCCTTACTCCCTTCACCCCCCCCCCCCATAGCAGTATAAATCCAGCTCATTGTGGCGTCTCCTCTGCCAGCAGCAGATTGATGCTGTTTTTCCCCAGAATCCCTCTGTGTTTAAGCTTCTCGTGTTGCTCTTCACCGTAATGATGGACTTGCTGGCTGGCACCTCTCTCTGTGTGTGTGTGTGTGTGTGTGTGTGTGTGTGTGTGTGTGTGTGTGTGTGTGTGTGTGTGTGTGTGTGTGTGTGTGTGTGTGTGTGTGTGTGTGTGTGTGTGTGTGTGTGTGTGTGTGTGTGTGTGTGTGTGTGTGTGTGTGTGTGTGTGTGTGTGTGTGTGTGTGTGTGTGTGTGTGTGTGTGTGTGTGTGTGTGTGTGTGTGTGTGTGTGTGTGTGTGTGTGTGTGTGTGTGTGTGTGTGTGTGTGTGTGTGTGTGTGTGTGTGTGTGTGTGTGTGTGTGTGTGTGTGTGTGTGTGTGTGTGTGTGTGTGTGTGTGTGTGTGTGTGTGTGTGTGTGTGTGTGTGTGTGTGTGTGTGTGTGTGTGTGTGTGTGTGTGTGTGTGTGTGTGTGTGTGTGTGTGTGTGTGTGTGTGTGTGTGTGTGTGTGTGTGTGTGTGTGTGTGTGTGTGTGTGTGTGTGTGTGTGTGTGTGTGTGTGTGTGTGTGTGTGTGTGTGTGTGTGTGTGTGTGTGTGTGTGTGTGTGTGTGTGTGTGTGTGTGTGTGTGTGTGTGTGTGTGTGTGTGTGTGTGTGTGTGTGTGTGTGTGTGTGTGTGTGTGTGTGTGTGTGTGTGTGTGTGTGTGTGTGTGTGTGTGTGTGTGTGTGTGTGTGTGTGTGTGTGTGTGTGTGTGTGTGTGTGTGTGTGTGTGTGTGTGTGTGTGTGTGTGTGTGTGTGTGTGTGTGTGTGTGTGTGTGTGTGTGTGTGTGTGTGTGTGTGTGTGTGTGTGTGTGTGTGTGTGTGTGTGTGTGTGTGTGTGTGTGTGTGTGTGTGTGTGTGTGTGTGTGTGTGTGTGTGTGTGTGTGTGTGTGTGTGTGTGTGTGTGTGTGTGTGTGTGTGTGTGTGTTTACAGTAGAGCTGCACCTCTGTAGAGTCAGTGAGCATCAGAGCCACTCAGGCGGTCCGACATGCAGACGCTCTGCTCTCTCTGTCTGGGTCGGCATTAGACTGTGTGCGTATATCAGTGTGTGTGTGTCGCTCCCCCTGAGAGACGTCATAATGAAGCACGACACCGGATGACTGTCTCCTCCCCTTCCGCCCCCATCTGTGGCTCTATTTCGCAAGGTGCGCCAGTCAGGAGGATTGTGATTGGTTTCACCCGTCTGTAGTGTGGTGGTAGTGAAATGGTTAAACCAATCACACTCATCCTGACCGGCGCACCTCCTTGCGAAATAGAAAGGGTTAACCCGGTTAATCGCGTGGCAGTGAAAGGGTTAGCCTTCTATATTGTCACAGTGAAAGGGTTAACCCTTTGGTAGTGTGGTAGTGAAAGAGTTAACCTTATGTAGCGTGGTAGTGAAAGGGTCAACCCTTTGTCGTGTGAAGGTGAACGGGTTAACCTTCTATATTGTCACAGTGAACGGGTTAACCCTTTGGTAGTGTGGTAGTGAAAGGGTTAAAATACATACAAACAAGCCAGAGTTTTTTCCCCTATAGCAGAATGATAACAAGTTGAGCCAGAACTTTCTCCGGCACAGCGCTAACATAGTGTGGAGAGCGTTCTGGCTACGCGAGGCTATACGCTGCGCTATACACTCACAGCAGACGCCACAAACGGTTATGATTGGTGCATGAGACCAGTGAGGCGGGACTTCCTGTGAAACTACAGCTGTGTGTCAACAAAGCGAAGATGTTTCAATGGAGGCAAGACGAATGAACCATAACGCCACTTGTATGATCAGATCTCAAGGAGGAACGTTGTGCACCGATATGTCCTCCTCGTAACATGAGGGGACGTTCTATATCATATTGATTCCAAATTGATAGATTCCTTTCAAAATCTGCATGCTGATAACCCTGTTGCCTGGAAACAGGATGAGATCATTTTGACTCAATCTGATACATTCGTTTAATGTTGCTTTGTGGTGGAATGTCCCTTTAACCATTCTCAACCACTACACCTTCATCATTCATGTGTACACATTTTTTTTTTATAACTGTATTTTAGTACACATTGACACTGCTCCAGATATATTTGAGTATACACTGTTCTGTGTTTGTATGACATGGTTTATATTGATAACTAAGCGAGTGCTTTAGCAGAACGTTTGTTGATACGACCTCTGGATCACAAGCTCCATAGAGGAAGTCCATTAGTGACATTCGGAGGTCAACTTCTCAGTTTGACCTTTTGCACCGAGAGCTCTTTAAAGATACACGATCGTCTCCGCTCCAAATTAGATTAGTGTGAGTCCTTGGGAACAGTTAGCTGGTCTATTTTGAGTTTGTAGTAAATCGTGGGACAGTATTTGATCAATGTTCAGCTTTTTGCACTCACAAACATATAGACATATTGATGAATGATGAACAAAGTGCAAGTAGTAATAAAATAAGATCATATATTCCTTTATTGATCCCGTTGGGGAAATGTTATAGCAGCATGGGGCAGGGTAATAGTAGAAAGACATAAATATAGGCAATACAATTAGATCTGAATATAAAAATATGAGAAACACAATATTAATAGTGATAACAGTAGTAGTAGTAGTAGTAGTAGTAGTAGTAGTAGTAGTAGTAGTAGTAGTAGTAGTAGTAGTAGTAGTAGTAGTAGTAGTAGTAGTAGTAGTAGTAGTAGTAGTAGTAGTGGTGGTGGTGGTGTGGTGGTGGTGGTGGTGGTGGTGGTGGTGGTGGTGGTGGTGGTGGTGGTGGTGGTGGTGGTGGTGGTGGTGGTGGTGGTGGTGGTGGTGGTGGTGGTGGTGGTGGTAGTAGCCATAGTAGTGAACAGTAGTGAGTGTCAGGAGGATGAAATCTAAACTTTAAACATCATATTGAAGCCATAACTAAGAAACTGAAATTTACTCTTTTTAGACTTAAAGGTTGTTTTTCAACTTCTTCTCGTAAAAGGTTGGTCTCTGGCTTATTCCTGTCCCAGCTTGACTACGGTGACACTGTCTAAATAGATTTGCCTATAGACAGAGGTGTGTAGCCAAACTTGACTCACTCTACCATGCTGCACAGAGAAATATATCAAACGCACCCTATAGGACTCATCATTGCACACTGTATAGCCTAACTGGATGGTCCTCCTCACTTACTATGTGCAGGATGCAGCACTGGTTTATTTTATTGTATAAAGCCATTTTAGGCAAACTACCCACTGTGCTAGATTTTTACCAGTTTGCGACTCTTACGACCTCAGATCCAGTGCCTGGATATGGTTCCAGGTACCTGCTGTGCGGACTGAGGCTGGAAAAATTAGTCTTTTTTATTTTGGACTTATCTTGGTCTTGGAATGACCTTCAGTCGAGCCTCAAACTGATGGCACTGCACTTGTTCCTTTAGCCAGTTTTAAATGGAAGTCATCTGAGGTCCTTACCACCAGCTGCTCATGTAGTTAAGCATTACATCACACGCAGGAGTGGTTTGTGACCAATAAACCATGCCTAGGGGTGGTTGTTAGGCCCGAGGCGCAGCCGAGGGTCGTTAGACCCCCCTAGGCATGGTTTATTGGTCACAAATCACGACTGCACGTGGTGTAAAGCTTTTATACAACTGCCAGATTCATCCAACCTTATTTCTATACAATAAACACACATTAATCGAAGATTTATTGAAAAAACCATCCGCCAGAAAAAGTAGTTCCCACAACTCCATGTGGAAGCAGCTTGAAGTGCATCCAACCAAACTAACACATCCAACTGTGTATTATTGGAATGATTGAGAGAAGTTGCCTCATGTGGAAGCAGCTTGAAGTGCATCCAACCAACTAACACATCCAACTGTGTATTATTGGAATGATTGATTGAAAATTTATTAAAACGTTTTCTTTGCCCTATAGGAAAAAAACGTTTTCTTCGCCCTATTTTTTTATTTATTTCTTTTAGCCTAAACTTAACCAGTTGGAAACCAGGGGTACAGTAATAAAATTAGCAATCAATCAATCAATCAATTCAATAGACCATGCTCACTTAAAACAGCGCTGCTTCTCTCTCAGTCTGACTCCCCCGCTGTTGCAGACAGGAGTGTGTGTGTGTGTGTGTGCGTGTGTGTGTGTGTGTGTGTGTCACAGTGTGTGTGTGCGTGTGTGTATGTGTGTGTGTGTGTGTGTGTGTGTGTGTGTGTGTGTGTATGTGTGTGTGTGTGTTTGTGGGTACGCCAGCGTCCGGACAGTGTGAGAGAGAACGCTGCAAGAAAGTAGGAAGGAAGAAATTTAAATCAATCAATTAATCTATCAATCAATCCGCCAGCGTCGGACAGTGTGAGAGAGAACGCTGCAGTCGGAAAGTAGGAAGGAAGAAATTTAAATCAATCAATTAATCTATCAATCAATCCGCGATTTTTCTTTTGTTCTAGATTGAGTCAAGACCCATCAATTACATCATCCAACATTGTTTAAAATACTAACACGTTCCCCTTGACAGAATCGCTTTATATTTAGTCGTTATGACGCTATCAACATATCCATTTGTTAAAGATTATTGTCCGCCATCTTGTTTTTTTCCGACGGAGTGATCCGGCGGAGTGATGTGATTCGGTGGTGGGCGGGTCCTGGGACCAGGAGCGTGGATTATGAAGGATACATACGTGTAAATGGACTGTTTCAGCCAATCAGAATAGAGAAATTTGCATGCCGTTGTATAATAATAAGTAACGTACCTTGGTTTTTTTATTGTTCCAAATGTGCACAATGTAGTGATTGCTTTTTGTTATGTTGTTCTCTGTGTTTTATATGGTTTTGTTGTGTTTACCATTGTGGAAACATTGCTGCTCTCCTTGGCCAGGTCAGCATTGTAAATTAGATTTAGTCTCAATGCCTTTTTATCTATTTAAATAAAGGTTAAAAAAAAATGTGACACAAGTAATAATGATGATGGTAATAATACAGTACATGGTCCAAACTGTAGTAACACACTGGACCAGAGTCTGCAGTGTTTATTATTAAGAGTCAGATAGTCCTACACAATTCTCAAGTTCACCAACCATTAGCTCTCCAGCAATTGGCAGCAGTGTCCACCTCCTCCCCTTGTACGATGAGGGGGGGTGGGGGGGCCTCCTCTTGCCTCGCCTAAAGTCCTCCACCACCAGCTCCTTGGTCTCTCTGGTGTTGAGTTAGTTGCTGCAGCGCCAACCCTACGAAGGTCTCCACCAGGGTCTCCATCATGTAGTGGATGGTGGAGGAGTCATCAGAGAACTGTTAGGTGGCACATGCTGGAGTTGTGGCTGAAGTCGGAGGCTGTGTAGAGGGTAAACCGGGTGACGGCGCGGTTCCTTGGGGAGGCGCCAGTGTTGCTCATCAGTGTACGCCCTGCAGTCGGACGTACTGTGGTCTGTTGGTGAGGTAGTCGTCAGTGATCCAGACGCATCGCCGGGAGCTTCTCCGCTAGCCGCAGAGGCTGGATAGTGTTAAAGGTGCTGGAGAAATCAAAGAACATGATGTGACATCAGAGAGACTGGCCTGTAATCACTGAGGGGGCACTAGGGCGTGCGTCCCTTCTCTGGCACCGGGGGGGTCTTCCAAGTTGGGGAACCATCGTCAGCCTCAGGGAGGGGTTGAAGAGGCACTGGAGCGGTGCTGCCAGCTGCCTGAGTCCCCTGCGGTTGGTGTTGTCTGGTCCTCTGGTCTTGAGAAACCTGGGTTGGTGTTGTCTGGTCCTCTGGTCTTGAGAAACCTGGGGTGGTGTTGTCTGGTCCTCTGGTCTTGAGAAACCTGGGGTTGGTGTTGGCTGGTCCTCTGGTCTTGAGAAACCCTGGGGGTTGGTGTTGGCTGGTCCTCTGGTCTTGAGAAACCTGGGGTTGGTGTTGGCTGGTCCTCTGGTCTTGAGAAACCTGGGGTTGGTGTTGTCTGGTCTCTGGTCTTGAGAAACCTGGGGTTGGTGTTGTCTGGTCCTCTGGTCTTGAGAAACCTGGGGTTGGTGTTGTCATGGTCCTCTGGTCTTGAGAAACCTGGGGTTGGTGTTGGCTGGTCCTCTGGTCTTGAGAAACTGGGGTTGGTGTTGGCTGGTCCTCTGGTCTTGAGAAACCTGGGGTTGGTGTTGGCTGGTCATCTGGTCTTGAAGAAACCTGGGGTTGGTGTTGGCTGGTCATCTGGTCTTGAGAAACCTGGGGTTGGTGTTGTCTGGTCATCTGGTCTGGTTGGTGTTGTCTGGTCCTCTGGTCTGGTTGGTGTTGTCTGGTCCTCAGGTCTGGTTGGTGTCGTCTGGTCCTCAGGTCTGGTTGGTGTCGTCTGGTCCTCAGGTCTGGTTGGTGTCGTCTGGTCCTCTGGTCTGGTTGGTGTCGTCTGGTCCTCTGGTCTGGTTGGTGTCGTCTGGTCCTCTGGTCTGGTTGGTGTCGTCTGGTCCTCAGGTCTGGTTGGTGTCGTCTGGTCCTCAGGTCTGGTTGGTGTCGTCTGGTCCTCAGGTCTGGTTGGTGTTGTCTGGTCCTCTGGTCTGGTTGGTGTCGTTCTGGTCCTCTGGTCTGGTTGGTGTCGTCTGGTCCTCTGCGTCTGGTTGGTGTCGTCTGGTCCTCTGGTCTGGTTGGTGTCGTCTGGTCCTCAGGTCTGGTTTGGTGTCGTCTGGTCCTCAGGTCTGGTTGGTGTCGTCTGGTCCTCAGGTCTGGTTGGTGTTGTCTGGTCCTCTGGGTCTGGTTGGTGTCGTCTGGTCCTCTGGTCTGGTTGGTGTCGTCTGGTCCTCTGGTCTGGTTGGTGTCGTCTGGTCCTCTGGTCTGGTTGGTGTTGTCTGGTCCTCAGGTCTGGTTGGTGTCGTCTGGTCCTCTGGTCTGGTTGGTGTCGTCTGGTCCTCAGGTCTGGTTGGTGTCGTCTGGTCCTCAGGTCTGGTTGTGTCGTCTGCTC
>NW_028171795.1:2500-17351 GCF_963971535.1 Notolepis coatsorum
AGAAGGAGGGAGGGAGAGAGAGGGGGCACTTGGGGGGGGTACCTGCCGGCCGCGCGCCACACGGGAGATTGAAAGAAAGAAAGAAAAAAGTTGCCCCGTCTCATCAGCGAGAGCCGAGTGGGAGAGAAAGGAGAGAAAGGAAGAGAGAAGGAGGGAGGGAGAGAGAGGGGGCACTTGGGGGGGGGGGGGACCTGCCGCACGGAGGTCCGCGCGACACACACCGCCGAACGGGAGAGTGATAGAAAGAAAAAAAGGAAGAGAAAGGGGCTTCTCTCTCTCTCTCTCTCTCTCTCTCTCTCTCTCTCTCTCTCTCTCTCTCTCTCTCTCTCTCTCTCTCTCTCTCTCTCTCTCTCTCTCTCTCTCTCTCTCTCTCTCTCATGGTATAAATGATTATTTGTGTAAATAAGGTTATACGCCGACCATTAAGAAAATACATGTTAGTTTAGGAATAAGGGGCAGGTAACTATATAACTATAAGATTTATTCTTCTTCCTGCTCCTTTTGTCCATGGAATGACTATTTATGATTTTTTAATGAAGAAACTATGATTGTATTATTCCATGTGGCAAATAAAAACTCTGAACTGAACTGAACTCTCTCTCTCTTCCCCCCCCTCCCTCCCTCCCTCTACCAGTGCAGACTGTGGTCTGACTGTCACTCAAAGTGCTTATGGGCGGAGCCAGGCCATAACAGCCTGATTTCTTGAGGCTGAAAAATGATGGTTTCGAGTACTTGATTAGAAATATAAAACAATGAATTTTTTTGAAAATAAACGTACAAATGTCTTCAATAGACTAACAGGAATTGTGTAAAGTTGCCCAAATAGTGCTAGGAATAGCAGTGCATAGCCCCTTTAAGCAATAAAATACCATAATATTAGTAATAACAGTAAAGACAATCAACAAGAAACTATAATTTTTAACTAAAATATTAATTTACAAAATAGTCACTCAATCGGGTAGTCATTTTTACAAGTGTGGCCACCCAGATATGTATTTACAAAGCTTGTTCTCTTATTGTTTGACAACCATCTACATATTTTGCAGCTAATGCTGTACACTGACTTTTCTCCCCACACATATATAGCAGCCTTTGGTGATCAGGGAGATGGATGAACTGTGGATTAATTTTATTTATTTTATCAAAGAAGACTTCTCTTAGATCCTTGTATTTCTCACAGTATAGTAGGAAGTGAGGTTCCGTCTCAACATCCCCCTGGTGGCAAAGTGAACACAGCCTGGCCTCTCTGGGCAGCCAGTTTTGCCTGTGACGGCCTGTTTCTATGGCTAGACTATGTCCACTCAGTCTGTACCGTGTCAATGTTTTTCTTAATTTGATCTCATTCACAGTGGTCAGGTATTCTGCCACCGTGTACTCTCAAATAGATCTCAAATAGAATTCGAATTTACTTTGAGATTTGGTTGATTTGTTCCAATATTCTATATAATTTTATTTTTGTTTTGAGATTATTTGATTGGGCCAGATTTCTTGGTGTCTGTCCTGAAGCCCTGGGCCCTCATTTATCAACTTGATTTACGCACAGATATGTGCTTAAGCCGTGCGTACGACCATTTCTAAGCAAAGTGTGGGAATTATCAATTTGAACTTGTGCTTGACTTTGTACTTATGTCTACGCACAGCTCTGAGCATGCTTAGCTGACGCCCAGTGGTAGAATATCGTTACTACGGCATATGCGCTCCTCAGTTAATGCATCAACGCGGAAAAAAGCTTCCGTGCATTACTTCCAACACTGGCGTGTTCAACTTCTGTATGACCCGTAATTCATTATAGTTCATTGTAAAATAGCGACAGTAGTGTAATTATAACGGGCTCATGCGGGAACAAGAGGTTGGCTTGCTTGTTTGGCACGGGGGGCAGAAGCAGAACACCCACCTCCAAACGCCATTAAATATTGTTTCAAATAAAAAGCGACATACTATTATTTTGTGTCATGTTTCCAAATAAGATTGGCCACAACGGAATGCTTTCTACTTCAATTTGTTGATTAGAATAGATTACCTCGCTCTGTTGAAACTTCACTGAGCTCAGCACACAGACATGATAATAATAACAACAACAATAATAATAATAGCTTCATTTTACATAGCGCCTTTCAAGAGACCCATGCAAGGTCGCTTTACATAGATGGGGGGGGGGGAATAACAAAGTAATAAAGATAGTGGACAGACTATGACTATGTAAATAGGATGATGGGATTCAAGTTCATGTATTGAAAGGCAGGCTACATCATACATGGCAGTGAGATTCATTGTTCTTGTATGCTCTCGTATTATTGTTTATATAGGCTACCCAATACTGACATCAAAATAGATTGTATGCCTCTAGAAATCATATGCAGCAGGTAGAAAATTGACGGAAAATCCGTCGCGATTTGGAATAAAATTGAGGAGAACTTTAATCCCTGGGTATTAATCAAACAAAACGGAAAAAGGCAGTCATATTCCAGCACGGTCTTTATTAGTGTTTGCGCTGCCCAGGCAGCAATGGTTAATAGATATCATATCCGACATCACCGTACGTGTACACGTCTGTCAAGTTAGTTTACTGTATGCAGGCTTCGCAGGGCTGTGTGTTATATGCGCAAGTTACTGTTGCATAATGTAGGCTGGCTGCTATTATATGTAATTCATAGGCTACCTAATACCAACAACAAAATAGATTGTATCATATGCCTCTACACACATTATATTATACACATCATATTATATCTTGGTTCGGCAGCGCCTTGGAACAATCTCTCAGAGTTTGCTCCATCAATAAACGCGCATTTTGGCTGATAATGTGCCGGTGGCCGGAGTCTCATTCAGGCCTAATTGTATTTAATTCAATTGTAATGTTATTACTGGGGTATCTAAAACATCACAATGTAGATCAGGGTTATCCACTGAAGCCATAATGACTCTGATCAGAACCACGGGCTCATGACGAGCGCACACAATAGGCATTGTAGAGCGCAGAGTTGGCGTGCTGAAATTGATTTAATTTCAGTCATTACAGTGCTTAATGTCAGGTCATCTCTTGTCATTTATTTCTGTCAATGTGCTGGTTCTGTAGCAGGACTGGGTCAGTCAACATCCTTGGCTCCCGGCGCACCGAAGATTATACGTTTAATTTGTTGGTTGGACCTCGGGGATCAATCTCGCTCTAGTGAAGTCTCTCAGAGTTCGCTCGGGTTAGTCCACTTTTCCACATTTCATGGGGGTGTTCCATTACCGTATATGGTTAATCGGGGCGGTTCTGGTATGCAAATACTTAAAACAGTGCACAAGCTCAAACGTAGGATAAAAGTCATATTTATCAAGACAGGTGTGCGTAGGACCTGTGTTTTTTGTGCGTGCACACATTCTAAATTCTGTGCTTAAGTATGGAAATAGAACATTTTCTACGTCACGTTGATGAATGAGGGCCCTGGTGTTTGTGGGCAGAGCTTCATGACTAGCTGGCAGAGGGGACTCTTATCTGGGTTCATCTCTTGGCTCTGAAGGGCTTTGTAGTGGTAGGAGTGTGGGTCACTTGATTGGAGGTGTGTATAAAATGTGATGGCTCGCTTTTGAATTTGAATGATTAGGGGGTATTGGCCAAGTTCTGCCCTGCATGCATTATTGGCAGTGTGTCTGTGGACCCTAAGTAGGTTTTTGCACAATTCTGCATGCAGTACTTCTAATGGGTGTTTTTCTCATTTTGGGAAATCTTGGTTAGTTAATGGACCCCACACTACACTGCCATATAATATTATTGGGTTTATTACAGAATTTAGAATTTTGAGCCAGGTCCTAATTGGGATGTCAATTGGAATTTTCCTTTTGATGGCATAAAAAGCCCTTCTTCCCTTCTCTTTCAGTTCATTCACAGCCATGTTGAAGTTGAGGTAAATTGTAAAAATCAAGGTTCCCAGTTTATAGGTCAACAGGACCAGGCTTGGTCAGTTAACCAAATGGCCTTCTCTATAATCTAAGTCAAATAGGAGACCAATCATGCTATTTAGGATGTTTAGGCCTTGAGGGTGGATAGCGGTAAAACAGATAGCAGCAGGCCACTGTGATAGAGACCCTTTTCCCCCCGCCAAGCACATTCTGTAGGAGAAGATAGAGTCATTTATTATCTTTGAAATAGATGGCCTGACAAAGCTCAAATATCTCTAACAGAAACTAACAGGACACTGAGCGAGAGTACATACCTTAGGATAATAAACTAGCATTTGGAGGCTAGAAATACAGTGGAAAGGTCAAAAGTCTTGTTTACACTAGCCTGACCGGCAGTTGGCACCAGGAAGCCCTGGGGGGCTGAGTTAATCAAGGACCTCAATCTTTATTATGCAGCCTGACCAGAAGAAGCATCTGGTCAGACTCACGTCTTCTCTATACCATAACCATATACAATAAAGCATTATATATATATTAAAGATTAGCCTGGAAGGGATTGGTTTTTAGTATGATTCAGTTTAACACTAAACAAGAAACAAATAGATCTATGGAAAGGTTAAATTAAGCTATAAACATTATAGAGTAACATTAGATGTTGGATTACAATACTGGAGTATTTGAAAAAGGGTAAAAACTAAGTAAAAAGATACCACTTTAAGTTATGTAGAACAATAAGCAAGGACAGATCAATAACTAGGTTAAATAGCTGTAGAAGGCTCCAGATTTCGGGAAAACCATTAAACTAAAATAGTTAGAATAATTAGGAAGTAATCTGTAAAATTTAATCCACACAAAACAAAGTAGCAAATAGGAATAGTGATTTTAGCAAACTGCTGATGAATGAAAATAGTAATTATAGTAACTGCCCTCAACTGACGGCAAAACGTAGTCTAACAACTCAGTAGCACCTTGTAAGGCAGTTTCTCAAGAACAGGATGACGTGTTACCACAATGGCTACCATCTATAAGTAATTCAGCCAATCAGAAAAGCCAGGGCCCTCATTTATCAACTTGACGTACGCACAGATATGTGCTTAAGCCGTGCGTACGATCATTTCTAAGCAAAGTGTGGGATTTATCAATTTGAACTTGTTCTTGACTTTGTGCGTATATTTAAGCACAGGTCGGACCATGCGTACCTGGCGCCCGTTGGTAGAATATATTATTACAACAAGGAAATGAGCTTCTGTGCATTAGTTTCAACACTGGCATGTTCTGTATGAACCGTAATTCATTATAGTTCATTGTAAAATAGCAACAGTAGTGTAATTATGGTCAACACCCTATAAATAGCATTTGGAATAATAGATCTTTCTCTCAGAATGATTTGATTTGATTTGATATTTATTTATTTTCGTGTCTTACATACAGATGTATGCCCAGCCCATATGGGCTTACAAGACACATAACAATAAGTATATAATGATATACTTTACCAATTACTTAACAAATGACATAGACCAAGACCAAGATGGCCATAAAAAAAGAAAAATACAAGAAAATACAATAAAACGTAATATAACACAAGCTGTACTCAATGTAAATAAACAGAAAAACAGAAAAACAAGGTGAATTCAAATACAATTATATAGGATACAGTGTGTTTTGTCTCAGGTGCCATGCCTTCTCCAAAAATCCTGCAAAACCGAAGATGTCCTCCACAAAAAAACAACTCAACATACAGCTCTCAGACTGCCAAAACAAATCTGGGTTTGCAGTTTGAATTTTTTCAAATAAAGCCCTCCTCAAAGTGGTGTACAAAGGGCAATAAAAAACAAAATGATATTCATCCTCCACCACTCCCAGATCACACAGAACACACAGCCGCTCCTCCTCAGGTTTACCCTGGAATCTACCCACTTCCACAGCCAATGGCAGGGTGCCAGACCTCAACTGGGCACACAGAGACCTCCGTCTTCTCTTTAAGTTTAACATTACATAAGGTTCAGTAAAATACTCATTTTTAATTGCAATATATTTTCTAAGTTTAGGTTTTTTCAAAATCTCCACCTTCCACTTATCCTGATGGATTGTTGATAATTTTGTTTTAATTATGTGAACCTTACACTGCAAATTGTTCATAAAAATCATACTCAAGTCAGTAGAAGAAAAAATCATAGACATCTCTCTTGACCAGGGATGACCGTGTGCTCTGTCCCAATTAAAAATCTTTTTAGTCACCCTGCCATTTGGCAGCTGGACCAGGCGGTTCCATAACCTCACCATTTCACCCTTTTGCTTGACCAAGCAAGAATCCCACCCCATGTCCCCTTCTATAGCCCCTTTTGGTGTGTATTTATGGACTCCTAAAAAGTATCTTATGGCCCGGTTCTGGATCGCATTACATTCAGGAGCATCATCAAAACCCCATACTCCAGCAGCATAAAACAAAACAGAACCCACCATTGAATCAAATAATTGTGTATATGTTGAAAACCCAAGGTCAGTGCACACTTTCATTTTACTCAACACGCCCCCTAGCGCCCTTCCTGCTGACTCAGACATTATTTTCCTTCCTTCTATGAAGCACATGTACTCATTAAAGGTAAAACCAAGATATTTATAAGAATGTGTGTAAATCAGAGGCGTTGGTCCAAATTGAAACTTATGACTACTCTGCTGTTCGTGTTTTTTCCTAAAGTGCATAATCTGTGTTTTTTCACTGTTAATCGCAAGTCTCCATTTCATGCACCAAGAACTCATAATATTCAACATGTTTTGTAAATTTGCTTCATTTTCTGCAAACAAAACAATATCATCAGCGTACAATAAAATACTTAGGATTATATTATCTATTGGAATACCAAGATTGGCTTGCTTGATTTCTTGCGCCAGGTCATTAACATAAAGGGCGAATAAAGTAGGAGAAAGCACATCTCCCTGTTTTACACCGAATGGTGTGGGGAACCAGCCGGTCCTAACATCATTCAGCTGCAGACAGGCAGATGGGGCCTTATACAGGCTTTTGATAGCCTTATAAAATAGTCCATCAATACCAGAACAGATTAATTTATAGTCCAAAAGCTCTCTATTAATCCAGTCAAAGGCTTTTTTAAAGTCAACAAAACAAACAAATGTATTCTTGCCCTCGTCCAATCTGGCTCTCACCACCGATGATAAAACAAAAACATGATCAATACAAGCTCTCTTAGCCCTAAACCCATTCTGCTCATCCACCAACATTTCATTATATTCTAAGTATTTATTTAATCTATTATTAAGAACACTTGAGTATAATTTATAAACTGTACTGATCAAACTGATACCTCTGTAATTTAGTGGGACTCTAGGGTCAGCTTTTGCAGATTTGGGGATGGGCTTAATAATGGACTTGTTCCATATCGAGGGGATGGTGCCTGTGTTAAAACAAGTTTGATATAAACAGTGTAATACATTCAGCAGATAGGGAGTTTTAAGGACCTCGTTCGACAACTCCTCAATACCCATAGCTTTCTTCAGTTTCGCTCTGTCCACTACACTCTGTACCTCGTCTAACGTAATGTCACTATTTAATAATTCACAACCTGTAGGGCTATTGCTCATCCCAAGTTCGGCCTCACATTTTAACTTACATATTTCTGTCAGGAAACCATCATCAAATAAAGGGTGACTACTACAAGCATACAGACTACTATAGTCGGTTTCCCACTTTTTCAGAATCTGCTCAGTTTCAAAACATGATTCACCGTTATCCAATACAATCTCCATTGGGACTGTCTGGGTTTTTTTTGGGGCCTAGTTTATTTATTTCTTTCCAGAATTGCTGGGGATTACTGACTTGTAGTTGTTCTATATGGAGAGCTTGTCCTCTCTTGAAACGTCGTTTGAAAAATCTGAGTTTCTTATCAAATTTAGTTTGACAAGCTTTAAATTCATTCAGTAAGTCTCTTCTCACACTCTGTTCCTTGCATTTTAGAAAAGATTTTTCGGCTGCCCTTGAATTAAGCCATAGCCCATTTAATTCATTATTCCAATAAGGTTGTTTGGTCTTAAAATACTTTTTGGGCGACCCGCCTTTCTTTGTAGCACAGTGTCGACCAATTTCTTTATGCAGAAAACTACATAAGTTATTGTAACAGAGATCAATATTCTCCTGGTTTTTCGGACCGTTATTCAAGAGCTCCATGACATCTAGTAAAGCCCCCTGGCAAATCTCAGAGGAAAGAAAATTAGCTGGCAGGTGTCTATTACATGGTTTGATTTGCTGCAGGGGTTCAACCATGCTCTGGATATTAACTGAGTCACCGGCCCGAAAGTGTAAGCATAGTACTGAATGATCAGGTAATCTACTATGGATATCAATAAGATTTGCACCTTCAGAGCCAACAAGTTCAGATGGTGTATAAACACTAAATTCAATGCATGATTTCAAGTCAACGTGAGGAGTTACAATGTAGTCCACAACAGCTCTCCCCTTTATAGAAATTGAAGTGAAATTATCTTTGTCAGCGTTTAATCTCCCATTTACTACACAGCATTTTGAGTCTTTTAAAAATTCAATGAAGGATTGTCCGTGTTTATTTACAGTCAGATCTAAAGCGGATCTAGGCGGGATGTCATCTGCCTCCACATAATCTTTCAGATCTGCAATGCGACTATTTAAATCACCACACAAATAAATAGCATCTGCATTAACTGTATACAATAACGTCAGTAAATGGTTAAAGAAAAAGTCTGCATTACGTCCCCAATGTGAGGTTTCCGGAGACAGATAACAAGAAATGATAATGAAAGAATACTTTGTCTCCCGGTGTTCAAAACGTAGAGCGAGAATTCCATCGTAGGCTTTGTCCACAATAATAACTGAGAATGTATCAAAAATAGTGTTCTTTACACAGATACCAACGCCGCCAGAGGCTTTAACCGCTCTTCTGTGAGCAACCCGATTATAACCAAACCAGGTGAAGCCATTGAACTCAAGCAAGTCTGTAGAAAGATGAGTCTCATTCAAGGAAATAAAATCTGGCTTTAACGAGTTTAGCAGAACAGTTCTAAGTTCACGGTTTGATGATGTCCATCCATTAACATTCCAGTGTACTAGTCGAAATTCTTTACTCACAGATACCAGGGGCTGGGCTTGCCCTTCTCAACTGTCCTCTTCAGGTGGGGGCCGTTTCATTAAGCGTCCATTCCCCGTCAGAAAGTAATCCTTCCCCGTTGGAATTCCTTTAAGAAGCGTTCTGAAGTTGAGGTCGACCAGCCGTTCTGTGTGTGACTTCGCTGCAGACACGTAAACACGCTGGTACTTTTCATTTTCCTTAAGGTTGCGTTTCAAGCGAAGCACTGCTATCTTCTCACGTAGAGACCGCAACTCCAATTTCACGAGCCCCGGTTTAGCCCCGGTTTAGCTCTCAGAATGAATGCAGCATGGTTTATATAGCGTTATCGGAATATACGGGGTGTACTGACTGACTGCGCTCCGCGTAGCTCAACTCGTTATTATTTTGCGCACAGACCGCAGAAACACGGGAACGTTTTGATTATATTTAAAAGGCTTTACGTTAAACGAAACAAGTGGAATTTCAAAGCTGTAAGCAGAATACAAGTCATATGAACACCCACGATATAGTGTTCTTTCCCCTTTTTACTGTATAAGAAAGAATAAAAAACGCAATGAGACCAGGGTGTATGTGTATTACAAAACCCTTGCAATAATGTGTCTTAAATGAATGAAAAGCATACATGCTCTGGACACAGAGCATATATCGTGTGGGTGATATGACTTGTATTATGCTTACAGAATTCCACGTATTTAGTTTTACAATGTCAAAGCCTTTTAATGTAAATCAAAACGTTCCCGTATTTCTGCAATCTATGTGCAAAATAATAACGAGTTGAGTTCTAACAAAGAACATATTACATGCTGGTATGCTGATAGAGTAAACTATTATATGAATATGATATGATATAAGGTATACACTGGTCCGTCGCATACACTGGTATGCGCAAGTTACTGTTGCATAATGTAGGCTATGGCTGCTATTATATGTAATTCATATAGGCTACCTAATAGTATATGATTTTTAGAGGCATCTATTTTGTTGTCGGTAATACCGACAACAAAATAGATGCCTCTAAAAATCATATTATAGCCAATCGAACACAACTAATAAAGGCATTCATATTACAGCACGGTTATAATGACACACAACCAACGCCAAACAGTGGTCAACGAACAGTCTTTATTAGTATTTTGAGCTGTCCAGGCAGAATTGCAGCAATGGTCTTAGGGAGCCGTTGATATCTGACATCACCGTGTACAAGTCCGCCTTTTATTTATCCCATAACACGCGTTGTGTCTTCTTGGTTCGGCAGCGCCTCAGTGAACAATCTCCCGTGGAGTTTCTCAGAGTTCCGCTCGGGTCAGTCCATTATTTCACATCCCAAGGGGGGTGTTTCATGACCATAATATGGATAATCATGCACGAGCATTGACGGTAAAACAAAGAGGTATTTATCAACACGGAGGAGCATAGGACCTGTGTACGCACGGTTGATAAATCCCAATATTTCTGTGCGTGCACACATTCTAAATTCTGTGGTTACGTGTGGAAATAGAACATTTTCTACGTCACGTTGATGAATGAGGGCCCAGGTCCCTGGTTTGACATTACAGGACGAAGCAGAAAAGAGGGAGGTGGTTTTCTCTTCTTAAATGCAGGAAAAGCTGAATGGAGAGACACAGACGGAGACGGAGAGAGAAGCTGAGACAACTTGATTCCGGGAGATTCTCCCACCGAACAGTTCGAGAAAAGAGACGCGAACCAGAAGCCCTCCTGTCTGGATTTAGAATAGAAGTAATTTCTGCTGTTAAAACTGATGATTAAGCTGTGGTTTTCATTAAAACACAGAGAGAGTTCTGGTTGAACCCGACGCGCCTGTCTTCGTCTCAGACTTATTTCCAAGGAGCCAATCAAATGAATGAACACGTGTTTTGCAGCGCAGAGTAGAAAGCTGCTCCACTATACTCAGAGACGAACGATCTAGTAGCTATATGTACAATTGAAGGGATACACGTTAAAGTTACCATTATGATTTATTTTCAATCCCAAATATGGGTAGCTTTTTGTGTTTTCTAATATGTGTGTGCCTAATTTAAATGTATTGTGTGAACTCTGAGACTTGTGTCTCCTTTGAAAGACCATGACTTTAGTCTTCTTCATGTTTACGTTCAGAGACCATGTCTGGCAGAACTGGTGGAGGATGTCTAGGTTCTGTTGTAGACCCTCTTTAGTGGTTGACAGCAGAACCAGATCATCTGCATACATCAACAAATTTACATTGGTATCGTGCAGAGTCAGACCGGGTGCAGTAGAAAGTTCTAATAACATTGCTAATTCATTTATATATATATTAAACAATGTTGGGCTTAAATTGCACCCCTGGCGGACTCCACGACCCTGGGTGAAGAAATGTGTTCTTTTATTGCCAATTCTAACAGCACATCTGTTTTTTGTGTACATGGATTTGATCAAGTCATATGTATTTCCTCCAACACCACTTTCTAGAATCTTGAAGAAGAGACCTTTGTGCCAAATTGAATCAAAAGCTTTTTCAAAATCGACAAAGCAGGAATGTATTTAGTTTTTGTTCTGTTTCACGTGAATGTCAATTAGGGTTTTAAGATATGGTCAGAGGTACGATAATTTGGTAAGAATCCAATTTGGCTTTTGCTTAGAACACTGTGTTCCGTAAGGAATTCTATGAGTCTGGTGTTGATGATACTACATAGAAGTTTGCCCAAATTACTCGTCACACAGATATCTCTATAGTTTTTGGGTCATATTTATCTCCACTCTTGAATATTGGGGTTATGAGTCCTTCATTCCAGACATCAGGAAAATAGCCTAAATTTAGTGTCAAATTGAATAATTTTTAAATAGCCAATTGGAATTTTTCAGAGCTGTGTTTAATCATTTCGTTCAATATGCCATCTGTACCACAGGCCTTTCTAGCTTTAAGGCACTGGATTTTTTGTTCCGTGATTGGGAAGTCTAGAGGGTTTTGATTATCCTTTATGATATCTTCCCATTTTTCTAACTTTTCACATATCTGGCTGGTTTCCGTTTTTGTATTCAGGGGTACAGTTGCAAAGAGTGATGTGAAGTGGTTTGTCCAAACATCCCCATCTTGAATAGCCATTTCTTCCGGCTTAACTTTATTCAATGAGTTCCAGTGGTCCCAGAAGGAGTTAGAGCTTAAATAGTCCTCTATTTTGCATAACTGTTTATTTATGTGTTTGTTCCTTTGAATTCTGATGGTCTTTTTGTAGTGTTTCAGTGATTCACAGTATTGGAGGCGTAAGGTATCATTGTGTGGGTTTACGTGCAGTGGCGTCGTTTCAGTAAAAGGCAAGGTATGGCGAGGAGGGAGGGGGGGGGGGTCAATTTTTTTTATAGAAATGTGTCAACAGACTAAAGCAGGGAACCACAATATTTTGCATACGAATTATGCAGAATGTAATATCATAACTGTCTATTACTTTTCTTGCAATTGAGCCAATTTTCCTTAGGTACAGTTTTGAGGTGTGTGTTCAACAGAATGTAGTATCAAAAACACATGGGTTACTGAATGCTGAACTGCACTGTTATAATCACTAAGCCAGACCTTACCTGTGTCCCTGTATCACTTGTCTCTGCTGCCCTTTGATTAAAAAACGTCCATATGTCCATTTTCCTTTTTTTGGGCATATTTCAGTTAGTCACAGTAAAAGTCACCTAGTAAAAGTGAGATAATTGACAATATCAAAACATGCTAGGGCTGTACCGAATAGTTCGAAGCTTCGTTCATAATGTTGACATTCAAATTCTAAATCAACATAAAAAATTGTAATAAAAAAAAATGTATACATTTTTTTTTTAATTTTAATTTTAATTTGCCAAGGTATGGCGAATGCCATACCAGAACGACGCCCCTGTTTACGTGTTTCTGGTTTGATATTCTTCTTAACTGTGTTCTAGAACTTTACATTCTTTGTCAAACCAGTGGTCCTTTTTAGTTTTTCTCTGTTTGTTACCTGGTAATTTTAATTTGGACTTTATTGCAGTTCTTTCAAATATATAATGTATGTGTTCTACAGCTAGGTTGACTTCTTCAACACTGTTAGAGTATGGCGTGGCAGGAACGTATCTAACAGTGATTGTATCCCATCGCTGGCGATGGCTCTCTGGTAGTCCTGCATGCTGTTCTGGGACAATATGTAGTATTTGGGGATGTTGTGTAATTTACTGGGCTGTGTAGGGGGTTTTTTGAGAGACTCAGTTCTTTTCATGTATGCAGTGATCTGACTGTGGTCGGAGAGTGGGGGTCAGAGGTTTGACTGTGAAAGAACTGAAAGATACTGGATCCAGATCTGTTATCATGTAATCTACTGTGCCAAGGGATGAGCAGTAAAGTGTACCTTCCTTGTGAGTCCCCTCTCACAAGCCCATTGACAAGGTAGAGACTTAGTCCTCTGCAGAGCTGTAATAAGTCCTTCCCATTTTTGTTTATGGAGGTGTCATCAGTGGCGGCTGGCCACTAGGGGCGCTCGGGCGCCGCCCCCCCCCTGGTTAACCCTGGTTAAAAGAGAGAAGAATAAGATTTTTATTTAATTTTTTTTTGTTTTATAGCCCTAATAATAATAATAATATTTACTCATTTTAAGTATGTTTGTGTTCCAATGCACATATAATGTTAATATATCAAATATAAATAATTGTTTCCATGAACAGGAAGTGACTGTCTTATAGAGAATACGTTCCGTCGCCGCATTTCTCTCGGGCTAGACGCAATAGCGCTTGAGTGTGCGTGCACGCCGTGCACTGGTTTCATCGCTGTATCCGTCGCAGCCAATCAGTGCGTAACGCGCTGTGCGTTGAAATATGATGTATTATGATAGAAGTCGGGCGCTTTTCCAAGCGATCTATTATCATTTAAGCAAGCAGCGCCAGTATATTCCGTAGCCGCATTTCTCTGAGACGCTCTCTGATTGGCCGACGCGGCGACGACAGTACTTTTCCGTAGCCGCATTTCTCAGTTTTGCTTGTGTGGACGATAGAACGCCAGGTAGTTTGCAGGATGTTCGATGCTGTGTGTTGTGTTGTGATGCAGTCTCGAGTCTGGACAGTGGGCAGTGGATATACATCGACACAGTCTGGGGGACAGTCAGTGGACATACACTTTATCAAGCCCTCCGGCTGAACCATGTTTTAATTAAACAAAGTGAGTTAATTGCTCTCTCTCTCTCTCTCTCTCTCTCTCTCTCTCTCTCTCTCTCTCCTCTCTCTCTCTCTCTCCTCTCTCTCTCTCTCTCTCCTCTCTCTCTCTCTCTCTCTCTCTCTCTCTCTCTCTCTCTCTCTCTCTCTCTCTCTCTCTCTCTCTCTTAGCCACTCAGCTAACGTTAGCCGCTGTTAGCCACTCAGCTAATGCTAACTAACTAACGTGATTCCGCGATACCAGTACCATTAGTGAGGAAAGGGGGGGGGGGGTATATTGAGGAGGCTTGACAACAGAGGTTGATAACTTCACATTTATTGGCAATTCGTTTATTTATATCGCTTCCAGGTTCCAACTGTGTTGACATTGACAAAATCCTGGTCTGGTAAACTATGGGCTGCTATGGCACATCAGAATGCTCAAACGCTCTCTCTCTCTCTCTCTCTCTCTCTCTCTCTCTCTCTCTCTCTCTCTCTCTCTCTCTCTCTCTCTCTCTCTCTCTCTCTCTCTCTCTCTCTCTCTATCTATATCTCTCTCTCTCTCTCTCCTCTCTCCTCTCTCTCTCTCTCGCTCTCTTTATGCTGTGTTTTTGTTGAACTAAGTCATTAATGAATGAATGAAAACTTTATTTAACAGATTGCAGAATGGGTACAATACAGTACGGCTCAATACATACAATTGTTAAGGGGATGCAGACCAGAGAAAGATG
>NW_028171794.1:0-29461 GCF_963971535.1 Notolepis coatsorum
ACGGCATACAAGTATACAATGAAATGTGGGTGGTCTTGCCCGCAACGATGTGCAATACAGTGTTACAACATATAATAGAATCCAATAAAAAAACAACATTGTGCAATAAACAGGTAACAGGTAACATGGTGTGACATCTCGATATCTGTACATAGTTATTTACAGAGCATATAGGACATGCTAGGTAGCTAGGTAAAGTTTCCCAAATAGTGCTAGGAATAGCAATGCATGTCCCCTTTAAGGTATATATATAAGTAGTCTACTGCAGTGGCAGCTGCTGACCAAATTTATTGGTGAAGCACAAATTATTATATTATATTATATATTAAATTATATTTTTAAAACATCCCCAATGCTGCAACACCCCCATTCCTCCCAGGTGTCAGGCTCCTCGTTCGCTTCCATTAATTTTGGGGACCATGTTTAAATATCATACTTCTGAAGTATAAACAAACTACTGCTGTGACGATTTCAATAAAACAGACCATTCTGAGTCAATGCTACAGCAAAACTGTACATTGGATATCTAACATGTATTTACCACCTTCCTCTGGACGAGGCCACAGATGGGTTTTACTGTATGTAACACAAGGACAATGAATGAATGAATGAAAACTTTATTTAACAGATTGCAGAATGGGTACAATACAGTACGGCTCAATACACACAATTGTTAACACTTTAATCGCCGGGAACGCCGTAACTCGTCTTTCCCCGCCATGCTCATTCTGCCGAAGACGCCGTAACACGTCTTTGATCTGTTTACATCTTTTTTCCATTTTCCCAGTCTGAACTTCACCGCGGAGCTTTTGGCATTGAGTTTGAACCGGAAACTGCATTTCCTCTCAAATTACACTAGGTGGCAGTGTCCCCCTATTTTCTAACACTGTATCCCAATATAATGATATTGCAGCCTACAATGAAGCTGACATTTGATTGGCAGCATACCTGACCACAGGTATAAAAGTTTACCCCGTCCCAGAATCGACGAGGTTTTGTTGGGGAGAGAGATAGAGAGAGATAGATAGAGAGATAGAGAGAGAGATTGAGAGAGAGATATTTGCATTGAGATCAGCCTATAGTCGTATAGTTATAGTTTTTATACAGTATAGTGGTAGTATCAGAATAATTGTAAGGTTTCAGCTGTGCTTTAGAAGTACTTAGTCGTGCTAACTAGTAGTACTATTGTGAGGGATTAGTGTGTAGTCTAGTTAGTATATTTTAGTAGTAGTAATAGTAGTTTGATCAGTTAGTTATTCCATTTAGATTATTAGTTCAGTATGAGGAGACGTAGTGTAGGTAGGCGAGGGGGACAGGCCGACGGCGGATCGGTTTGTTCAAGACCAAGCTGGTATTTGGACCCGTTGCAGCAGCAGCAGCACCAACGACCGGTCCGTTGGTAGCTCCGGACCGGGGAGAGCCGTGAGACCGTCGCTGGGTCCAGCGACGTGTCTCGCCCCCGGGGACCGGGAGCGTATCTCCCCGTCGCAGTTCGAGGAAGAGGAAGGTGGCTGTGCTGATATCTTCTTCAGACTCATCGGACAGCGATTCAACTGTTCATGAATCTGACGGCAGCGCCGATTGGAAACCACCAGGTAAGGTCGTGTAGATGTCATTGTGTGTGTGAAACGTGTATATTTGATGATGCTTTACCTAACGCTAATTGATTCATTGTATACTGTGAATATGTAACGCTAGTTCGCCAACCAACGCCGGTATGCATTCATTATAGATCGGGAGTCATCTGACGACGACCTTGATCTTGGTCGGAGATACCATGAATCTGATTCATCTCACGACGAGGGCCATGACGGGGGACATGGTGGTGGTGGTGGTGGTCGAGGGGAGAAGGGTAAGTCATTTTGACGAATGCAATGTGAATATTGTGTATTTACATGCATGTTCAAATCGATACAGCTACATTATTTGGAGATTCATATAGGCCTTCTTGATTCACCACAACATGTGCTGGGGAGTTCATATGGGGGGAGGAGTGACCATGGCTTTGATGCAGTGGCGGACTGGGACACAAATTCAGCCCGGGACATTCAGACGCACCAGCCCACACACCGGCCCACGCACCGGCCCCGAAACCGGCCCACACAACGGCCGTTATGAAACACTTGTCCAGTATTAAACAACCCAAGGCTGTGGCTAAGGAGTCAACATCAGGGAGACCAAATCTACACACCACCCCTAGATGTGCACTCATGCACAGTGCACACACACACACACACACACACACACAGAGACACACACATACATATACCGTTACTTCCTGTCATTGGCATATTTTTTTTTTTTTTTACTAACATCTTAGTGCCTCATTAGCCTAGGGATTAAGGATACATGAAGTATTAACTACACCATAATAATATTGAGGTTTTGATCCATAGAAAAGGTCTGTGCTACACAATTTCATTTAGATTGGATTTATTGTCCTTTAATTTGGCACTCATGACATTAGTTGCTTGCCGTTTAATCAACATCGAAAGACCCCCCCACTTCCTCCCAGACACCCATTCCAAGAGCTTGTTTTCTCTCTCTCTCTCTCTCTCTCTCTCTCTCTCTCTCTCTCTCTCTCTCTCTCTCTCTCTCTCTCTCTCTCTCTCTCTCTCTCTCTCTCTCTCTCTCTCTCTCTCTCTCTCTCTCTCTCTCTCTCTCTCTCTCTCTCTCTCTCTCTCTCTCTCTCTCTGTGTATGTGTCTCTGTGTGTGTGTGTGTGTGTGTGTGTGTGTGTGTGTGTGTGTGTGTGTGTGTGTGTGTGTGTCTCTCTCTCTCTGTGTGTCTCTCTCTGTGTCTCTCTCTCTGTGTCTCTCTCTCTTTCTCTCTCTGTGTGTCTGTCTGTCTGTCTGGACTGGGCTCTCTCTCTCCCCTCAGGGTCAGCTGTGCTGGACTGGGCGCTCTCTCTCCCCTCAGGGTCAGCTGTGCTGGACTGGGCACTCTCTCTTTCCTCAGAGTCAACTGCATAAGAAGAACATCAGCAATTAATAATAATGGCTTGAATTCATACAGCGTTTTTCAGCCTTTTGAAAACACCCAAAGTAGTAGTAGTAGTAGTAGTAGTAGTAGTAGTAGTAGTAGTAGTAGTAGTAGTAGTAGTAGTAGTAGTAGTAGTAGTAGTAGTAGTAGTAGTAGTAGTAGTAGTAGTTTATTCAGTCATCATCTCACACAATACAATATACACCATCATTTAACAATATTTGATTTTACAGTGACTGAGAAGGTACAGACTGAAGCAATGCTTATATAGCCTATGCCTGTCCTATATTCTTAACAAAATTTAAAAAAATTAAGACTCCAAAACAGTATTCTAAAAGAAAATAGCAAAAAAAAACAGTATTATTCACCCTTGTAGTTTTCAAAAATAGCTTTACAAACCATTTTCTTAAAAACCAAAAGCGAATTACTCATTCTTAACTGTATATCAGCATTGTTCCACAAAGCGCTTCACAGAAACCATCAAGCATTCACACTCACACAGTCATACGCTACTGGTGGTCGTGAGCAGCATCAGCAAACACAGCTTCCCTGTGGCAGACTGACGGAATCATGTCTGCTATTCAGCGCCAACCACCATCAACAACCTTCATAAATACATTCAACATTAATGGAATAGGCTAACTACCAACTTAGCTGTAGCAGTTAGCTGTTATATGCAATCACATTTGTTTAACTACAGGGTAGTAGTTGACCTAGTTGTTAGCTTAAGCTAGTTAGCTGTGGTTATCTACAAACATGTAGATGAGACTAATCGAGAACATGGCTAACTGTTGGGAATTCTAAGGTACATCTTATTTAAGCATGTAAAATGGCAACTAATCAATTCAATCAATTAGATTACCAATATTATATCAACATGAAAATTTTAAAGGGAACATAATACTATTTTATTTGAGTATTTACTATTATAATATTAGTAGCCAATTAATTTGCAGCCCGTCCTAGGTTCTGATTGGCTCTCTAGGTTAGCACTTTAGCTTCTGATGCTGTGGTGGGCACTAGTCCTAACATTGCTAACTAAACTTTTAGTCAGAGAAAAAACGTCACGAGTCACGACTATTTACGTCCACGTGCGGAATCAGGAATACGGAAAGCACATTGTCTTGTAATAGAATGACTGAAATCACTGCAAGAACTAGTATAGGCTAGCTAGCCCTCATGAACCGGCACACACCAACAGTAGAATATGCACTAGGCTACTGCACGCACCTGTCATGTTACTGTTGGTTCCTTCCACTTGAACTTCATCATCATTAGCAGCAGCAGCTACTCTAACGCCAGCCCTTCCTCTACTAAACATGTCTGTAATTTTAGAACATTGTTCTGCGTCTTTTACTAGCAATTCTAGCTTTTTCAGCTCCACCCTTTCTTTTTTTGCATTCTCCATTTCTGCGCTTCTAGGCCTACTCGCGGTTGGGAGGAAACGTGAATCTCATTCACTGATGTCTCATGTCTCATTCAAGACTGGCTAACAAAAGCATGTCTTTCACTTAACACCAAGAAAACAGTGTGTATGATGTTCACAAAGTCACCAGTAGAGGTCACTCACTCTAATGTGTTTCTGGGAGAGGCGGAGCTGGACATTGTACATTAATTCAAGTATCTTGGGGTCACATTGGACTCTACATTGACCTTCAAAAAGTAATGTGAAGAAAGTGACAAACACAGTCAAGTTTAACATCGAAAACTTCAGGCAGATCAGGCCCTGCCTGCCAGTTAATGCTGCAAGGATGTTTCTGCATTCAATGATTTTATCACACATCGAGTACTGTTTTATCAACTGGTCTCTTTCATATGTCACTACTCTTACACCAATAGAATTACTCTACAAAAAAGCCATAAAAGTATTTGATAGGAAACCAATTTCATTTCATCACTGTAATGTTTTAGAAAAACATAACATGCTAAGTTTCGAGAATTTCCAAGTTTTCAAATATACTTGCTTCATGTACAAGGTTCTGCATGGACTTGCCCCTCCCCCATTGAATGAGTTCATCCAACAGAAAGCAGACACTGGCATTACCACCAGGGCCATCAGTAGAGGGGACTGTAAGGTGCCTTTTCGGTATACTACCATTGCAAAAACTGTGTTCTCTGTTAAAAGTGGTAACTACTGGAATAGCCTACCAGTTGTGATTAGAGAGTGCCCTACATACTCCATGTTCAAGACCCATCTTAAACTGCATCTTAAGGAAAACCAGAACTGTGATCATTTTTAATCTGATTTAGTTTATGCAACTTGTTTATTGTTTTATTGCCGGCCCACACACTGGCCCACACACCGGCCCACATAATGGCCCACACACCAGCCCACATACGGCCCACACACTGGCCCACACACTACACCGGCCCACACACTACACCGGCCCACACACTGGCCCACACACTGGCCCACACACCGGCCCACACACTGGCCCACACACTGGCCCACACACCGGCCCACACACCGGCCCACACACTGGCCCACACACCGGCCCACACACCGGCCCACATACTGGCCCACACACTGGCCCACACACCGGCACACACACTGGCCGACATTAGTGGCCCACACACCGACTCACACACCGGCCCACACACTGGCCCACACACCGGCCCACAGACTGGCCCACATACTGGCCCACACACCGGCCCACACACCGGCCCACATACTGGCCCACACACCGGCACACACACTGGCCCACATTAGTGGCCCACACACCGACTCACACACTGGCCCACACACCGGCCCACAGACTGGCCCACATACTGGCCCACACACCGGCCCACACACCGTCCCACATACTGGCCCACACACCGGCCCACACACTGGCCCACATTAGTGGCCCACACACCGACTCACACACTGGCCCACACACCGGCCCACACACTGGCCCACATTAGTGGCCCACACACCGACTCACACACTGGCCCACACACCGACTCACACACTGGCCCACACACTGGCCCACACACTGGCCCACACACCGGCCCACATTAGTGGCCCACACACTGGCCCACACACTGGCCCACACACCGGCCCACATTAGTGGCCCACATACTGGCCCACACACTGGCCCACACACCGGCACACACACTGGCCCACACACCGGCCCACACACTGGCCCACACACCGGCACACACACTGGCCGACATTAGTGGCCCACACACCGACTCACACACTGGCCCACACACTGGCCCACACACTGGCCCACACACCGGCCCACATTAGTGGCCCACACACTGGCCCACACACTGGCCCAAAAAAAAAAAGTTAAAAAAAAAAAGTTAAAAAAAAGTTAAAAACCAGCCCACTTTGGACCAGCCCACTTTGGTTCCGGCCCATCGGGATTCGTCCCGAACGTCCCGATGGCCAGTCCGCCACTGCTTTGATGTACAATGGCTTTGATGTGTGTGTGTGTGTGTGTGTGTGTGTGTGTGTGTGTGTGTGTGTGTGTGTGTGTGTGTGTGTGTGTGTGTGTGTGTGTGTGTGTGTGTGTGTGTGTGTGTGTGTGTGTGTGTGTGTGTGTGTGTGTGTGTCATACAGGCCTTGATTCACAATGATCTGCATCTAACTAATGTCAAGTTCATTTATTTGGAGATTATATTGTCATTATTTTATTCATGCAGGTTCAAATCGATACAGCTACATTATTTGGAGGTTCATATAGGCCTTCTTGATTCACCACCACATGTGCTGGGGAGTTCATATGGGGGAGGAGTGACCATGGCTTTGATGTGTGTGTGTGTGTGTGTGTGTGTGTGTGTGTGTGTCATACAGGCCTTGATTCACAATGATCTGCATCTAACTAATGTCAAGTTCTTTTATTTGGAGATTATATTGTCATTATTTTATTCATGCAGGTTCAAATCGATACAGCTACATTATTTGGAGATTCATATAGGCCTTCTTGATTCACCACCACATGTGCTAGGGAGTTCATATGGGGCAGGAGTGACCATGGCTTTGATGTGTGTGTGTGTGTGTGTGTGTGTGTGTGTGTGTGTGTGTGTGTGTGTGTGTGTGTGTGTGTGTGTGTGTGTGTGTGTGTGTGTGTGTGTGTGTGTGTGTGTGTGTGTGTGTGTGTGTGTGTGTGTGTGTGTGTGTGTGTGTGTGTGTGTGTGTGTGTCATACAGGCCTTGATTCACAATGATCTGCATCTAACTAATGTCAAGTTATTTTATTTGGAGATTATATTGTCATTATTTTATTCATGCAGGTTCAAATCGATACAGCTACATTATTTGGAGATTCATATAGGCCTTGATTCACCACCACATGTGCTGGGGAGTTCATATGGGGGGAGGAGCACATGTTGTGGTGAATCAAGAAGGCCTATATGAATCTCCAAATAATGTAGCTGTATCGATTTGAACCTGCATGAATAAAATAATGACAATATAATCTCCAAATAAAAGAACTTGACATTAGTTAGATGCAGATCATTGTGAATCAAGGCCTGTATGACACACACACACACACACACACACACACACACACACACACACACACACACACACACACACACACACACACACACACACACACACACACACACACACACACACACACACACACACACACACTAGGGCTGCCGCGATCTTGATTTTGGTCTTACCACACAAATTAGTGAAGCAATTGAAACTGCCATAAAACAAATCCTAAAACAGATTCTAGACCCACATACAGTGCCTCTTTATCCCTGAAGCATACAGTAGCTTGGAATGATGACTTTTCTACAGTCTGGAAGGGCTTTTTTGGGGTGTCTTTCATTGCATTGTGTAAGGTTGGATTTCGCTCATTCATTCTAATCAGCTGGTGTGAATAAACATAACCATTCTTTGCACTGGTCTGAAATGTTGCACTTTCAAAACAAGTAAAAGTCCTCTCACTGGCAGTGGCGTCGCGTGGGAATATATATATATATATATTTAAGCCAAATAATATTGTGACAAAATAAAAATGCACACTAAATAAAAATACACATTTCAAGTGTAAACATACAGCTATACTGTTCCATGGGCTAGATTTAATAAGATTCGAGCTGAGTAAAGCTCTGCCCACACCTCCAGGGGAGGCCAGACTACTTAGTCTGCTGACAGCCCCGTTTTAAGGTGTGGGCAGGGCTTTAGTCAGCTCGAATCTGATTGGCTAGTACAGGGCTCTACAGTGCGACCAAATTGCTTGCATATGCCCCTAAAAATATGTGTGTGCGAACCGTAAAAATCAATTACGCACACGCTGTGCGAGTACAGATTACAGCCGCTCTCGTCTTTTTTTTCCTCCGCCGCGAGAATCGTTAAAAAAACTACAAGTCCCACATTGCACTCAAGCCAACGGTCCAATCACAGTAGAGTGAAGTGGCTGGTTTCCTGAGAAAGCAAGTAAATGACCAATCGGAAGCTCTCATTTGGCTTGTTTACTTCCTGAAACGCCACCATTGCGATATGCGAGAGTTTCCCGAGACATGTAACTTCTAGTCTTACCAATAGCAATATATTTTAGAACACCTAGATTTAGCGATAGCAATAGTAATATAACGTTAATGCAACAAAACGAATGCCTTGCTTTGTTAATCATAACGTTGATGCAGTAGCGTATGCCGTTGTGTTGACTGTAAAGGACATGATAACAACATAACACTGTGTACACATTCAAATTGCGATAATCGATTCTAACATTTTCAAATCGATGCAGTTGAATTTTCCCCTTAGGATCGATGCATTGTTACACCCCTACACCAAAGTAACTGCCGGCCCACTGTGTATGTGTGTACAGCTAACTTGGCTAGCGTTATGAACAGCAGAGGTGGGCAATAGGGTCCAGCTGCAGCGCCGGACGGCCGGAGTGCAAGCGGTGTGACGTAATTGGCAGACTCGACTGTCAATCAATGGTCTACCTGACACGCAAACTCATAAACAATGTTTCTGTACTGGAGGTGTACAGTATTTCAATAGGCAACCCTGAAAGGAGTATTTCTCTAGAAGAGAAACACAGCCAAAACATAGGCATTATATGCATAAAAGGGGTAAAAGCTAAAGTTAAGTGACTGTTACTTTTGTAGCAGTAGTTTGATTTGATAGTTTATTTGATAGGGACAGCACATGTTAATGAACATCAAGTACAAAATACAAAATGTAAACATGCAGGGTTGTAGCAAGAGCTAATTTACACACATGCACGCACAGTACAAATATACATTTATTTTTGAAAAAAAATAAAACTCTTTTACTTGAAATATTTTCACTGTGCTCCGAAATATTTGTGGGTGCTCCTAAATTTCTTTGTGTGCTCCTAACTTTTTTCATTTATGAGCACCTGTGCCCCTAGTGAAAAAGGTTAGCGTAGAGCCCTGTAGTATTGGTTTTGGAGTCCACATACATGAATCACATGGTGGAAGCTGGAGAAAGACAGCTCCCCTCTGCCTCCTCTCTGCTGCAGTGACTTGATCAGTGACTGCACTGTGTCTGTCTCATTGTGTTAGAGAGTGAGAAGGAGAGGAGGGAGACATTTAAAAAAAAATTATAACACAGAGATGAAAAATAATGATTTTTTATTATTATTGTAAACTATATATATATATATATATATATAATTTTTTTCATATTTCATATTTCATATTAATTCATATTTTCATAATGGGGAGGCCTGGCTTCCGTTGGCTTCCATGAGGATTCGCCACTGCTCACTGGACTGGTCCAGAAAGGTTCTGTAGCTGCAGCCTTGTACTTGCTGTTTCCACAACTTTCTGTTTTCACTATCACTTTCTCTCTCAGTTCCAAAGCACTTCCGTTCTGGGTGCACGTTCTCCAATCAGAACGTTAACTGCGCACTTATGAGTGGAGAGATTCGAACACATGGCAAGAAGAAAATAGGCTACACAATTATTATTATTATTATTATTATTATTATTATTTCAAGCCAGTGGTGATGTGGTGATCAGCTTGACTGTCGTGGGCGTGACGTGATTGCATTACCGTGGTGATGCGGTAACCATGGCAGCTTAAGTACCACTTTGAGTATCCATCCATTATGCTTAGCCTATAAGTGGTGGTATTAAGGGCTGGTGTGTTTGTACAGTATGTGCTTTGATGGGTTGAGAAATATCCGTAGGCTGGTTGTGGTGGGCTGGTCTGGGTCAAAATATCCAGGGCAATTTTTCCCCCAGTCCATCCCTTACTCCATGTCTAATTCAAGTAAAGTTTAAGTAAAAGTAATGTTATATATCTTTTATTTTCCATTTTGGCATTGAGGTAATTCAAAAGTAACTGAAAGTATCCAGATTATATTACTTTTATATTGTGATACTAAGAGAAAGTTACTGGGTAAATCTTTCAACAGGTAACTTGTAACTGTAATGGAATATATTCATAAAGTAACCCTCCCTCCAATCATTCACACACTGTACCCTCAATGCACTGTATCACCTGTTAACATATATGTGTCCTGTCCTCAACTTATCACAACATATGAATGGCAACAGAATTTTGTTTAGTTTAGTTAGGCACAACAACACATTTGTGTTATTTCAACGTGCAGACAGAGACCTTGGGTCACGGTCACTAAGAATTTATATATTAAGTTCGTTTTTCCTCACAAAATAATTACAATACATGGATTAATCCTCTACAGGCAAAAAAACTGGTGGTATTTTCTATTCAACGAAGGCACTGAAAGTGTTCACATTCCTTCCTTCCTTCCTCCAACGCCTTCCCCCTTTCCAAAAGCTATATCATCCATAACTAAGGCCTCTGTGTAATGCAATTTATAAAGACTATTGTTGGTCAAACTGTCCTTGTGAGCCAGAGAGGGTTTTCTTTCTACTTCTCACTGAAAGAAGCATCAATACAATTTCTGAATGCAACATTATACAATAATTGGCGGGTTGGGGTGGTAAACTGCTCTGAATGGTAAGATTCAGGCTGACTTTTTGGCAAGACACTTAAAAATGCTACCACATACAGTAGACACAATTTTAATTTCTGATTAGACTCTCCATTATCAAGCTCTACTGTATATCATTGACATTTTAGTATATAATTGTAATGGCAAACAAGACTAGGCTTCTTTTGAATAAATACATATACATTTAAATAAAAGGCCATAAACCAGATATTTAAGAATCCAGAGACATGTGATGCCATGGTTCTTGAAGTAGAGTAAACAGAAACAAGATCCCATCTCAGAACTTACAGAGGTTCTGAAAGGTTCATTTGACAACTCAAAACTGGCATTAGATTCATTTTGCAGACCTGCAGAATGTTTTGATACCCAAATGTGCTTTATCCTACAGGGGTTCCCAAACTTTTCAGGCCAGGGCCCAGTAAAATAAGGCGTCAGAGAGCCGCGGCCCAATGCACATCGTCAGACCTTTTTTTTTTTTTTTTTTGCCAGGTGACCGATTTTTTAAGCCAAATATCACTTCAATCCTATTAAGTTAGTTCAAGTTAGTTATTCATTTATATGTGCTATTTATGAGAGGGCTAACTTGTTGCAAAATAATAATGATAATAATAATAGCCTCATTAAAATACTATTGTTGCTTCGGTTGTTTTCAGCGTTTTATGTGCATAATCTGTTATTTAGTTTGAAATGTTCGTTGAAATAAGTAGATTTTTCGTTTTTGTTTATTTATTAAGTTAATATAAAACCATATAGTCACATTTTAGAATACAATAGAATAGAATTTTAGAATACAACTAGAAACACTGTCCTGGCCTGCTTCTAAGTTCAGTGGCCTGACAAAAAAAAAAAAAAAAAAAAAAAAAAATTTAAATCATCTCGCGGCCCACCCGTGGCTGCTCGCGGCCCACCTTTGGGTCGCGACCCCGACTTTAGGAACCACAGTATACTGCATAGTTTTCTCAGTTCTGAAACAGAAACTGTACCCATACAATATTCCTCTGTGTGCTCATCCCAACCCTGGCCTTACCAATTCACTATCTATGGAGCAGCATTCAGACTTTACAGACTGTTTGCACTCTAGTTAATCAACACTGTGTTGATTAATTTCAGATATACAGTACTACTCTGACATCGTAGTTAGCCTTCTTCCAGGCTTATCCGAGGGAAACAATCGTTGGATAGGTCAATTGTGTCCTACCCTGTTACGGTTTGGTAGGTGTGTTGGACCCAGGTGCAGTGCAGAACAGAGACGACGATAAACAGATGTTGATTTTCGAATTAAGCACTAAGTCTTTAATTAGAGTAGCTGAATGAACACGCACACGATGGTAATACACAAAAGGGGAGAAATATCTGTCTCCAAAACATGTTAACCCTCCTGGCACTATGAAAGCATTGACGCCATCTAGAGCCTGTTGCCAGGCGATCTCCTCCCATTCGGTCAGTTTACGGCGGAGGGACAACCTTTTTGCATGGGCTTGTCCCTATGCCCTATGTGGTAAATCGACGGTAATATCACTCCGCAAGTTGTCACAGGGAGTATATAAAACCCCCCTGAAATTATTTTGTGTCTTTTGCCGAAACACCCAGAGCCAGTCATGAAATTACTCCTCCCCAGGAAAATGAGGTCCTGCGCGCATATTTTCCACTCAAAAAGCTTGTATCTAAAAGTACCGATGTGAAGTAAAAAAAAAAACACCCAGAAAACATCGCTTTGTGTGTGGGTCATGCTGCACGGCACGCCGACGCTCGTGAGACAATGTATTTATTTAGTGAATGCAATGTTTTCAAATAGCCACATTGCTGTATTTAGTTTATTCATTACTGGGTCATATTCTATAATATATAAAATTGTATCAACCCAGAATTGACGATGAATGTGTCCGAGGCCTAGCTGCTAGATGATAGCTGCGGGCTAAGTTGGCTAACGTGAAGCTACAATTGACGTATTTATTTAGCGAATGCAATGTTTTCAAAAAGCCACATTTCTGTATTTAGTTTATTCATTACTGGGTCATATTCTATATTGATTGATTGATTTTGTTTTATTTTCGTGTCTTACATACAGGTGTATGCCCAGCCCATATGGGCTTACAAGACACATAAACAATAAGTATATAATAGTATACTTGACATTGACAAAAAGTTATATAGACCAAGATGGCCACAAAAAATAAAACAAAATAAAACGTAATATAACAAGTTGTAAACAATGTATGTAAACAAAGAAACAAGAGGAATTCATATAAAACTATATAGGATATAGTGTGTTTTGTCTCAAGTGCCATGCTTTCTCCAAAAATCCAGCTATATAATATATTTAATTTTATCAACCCAGAATTGACGATGAGTGTGTCCGAGGCCTAGCTGCTAGACGCTAGCTGAGGGCTATCGTTGGTCACGCTGCGCGGCGTGCCCACGCTCGTGCCCGAAGGACAATGTATTTATTTAGCGAATGCAATGATTTTAAATAGACACATTGCTGTATTTAGTTTAATCATTACTGGGTCATATTCTATATATAATATATTTCATTGTATCAACCCAGAACGGAGGATGAGTGTGCAACCAGCATAGCCAGAGCTGAATGCTTGCCGGCGGTAGGCCTGCATGAGCTCAGCTAGCATCCATGCTAGCGCTGGCTAACAACAAGCAAGCCGAGACCCAGACGTTCTTGCCACCCCCCGCCCCCAAGATGCTTGTAGGGAGGCAGAGGGCATAGAGAAGGACAAGGCTCTAGGAAGAGAACGGGGTATGTTTGAATAAAAAATGTAACACACACACATTGAGCGCCACGCTCTTTCCCCATCTGTACTGCCTGGCGCCAGCATTTTTTGACCATTTTCACGATATTTCACAATCTTTGTGGAGCTATTGTATATTCTATATTATAGCTATGGAGATAATAGTACTGTATGTCCAACATGTAAAAAAGAGTTTGCTTCTACATACCCTCGTTCGCTCACAATCCCAAGATAAACATTGCCCGTTTCAAAATAATCCAGGCTGGTTTTCTAGATCGTGAGATAAAGTGTGTTTTGTGCAGCGTATGCGCAAATCTCGCTCATCTGTCTTCTTCATCTGCTCGGGCCAGACTATAGACAGAGCCGAATAGGTTTCCTCATCGGTCGGTTGGATTATAGTTTGTTTACGTTTTACCAGTAGTGCTTAGTCCAACATAGTAAGGTGGAAACGCATAATCATCATCCATATAATCCGTTTAGTCTTTTTCTTCATAATATCCAATAGTTCGCTCGCCATTGCATTGCAGGTTACTATTGTGTGCTGAGGCCAGACTATACCACGGAGCCGAATAGGTTTCCTCATCGGTCGGTTTAATTATAGTTTTTTTTTACGTTTTACCAGTAGTGCTGAGTCAAACATAGTCCATAGTCTGGTGGAAACGCACCTTATCATCCATAATCATCATCCATATAATCCATTTAGTCTTTTTCATAATATCCAATAGTTCGCTCTAGGCGATCGCGATTGTCGAACGTGTCCTGCTCACTGCTGCTCGCAATGAGTCCCTAGTTGTTTGGGGCTGTGGGGGCTGGCACTAACACACTAATAGCTGGCCCATGCATGTTCATAATGTAGGTGATACTGCCACCTGGTGAGATTCGATCATCATTGCAATTCCAACGTAGGCAGATGTGTTTAGAATGGGGATCAAAGGACAAATATTAAAGGATCTAAAAAACGACATATTACGTTTTTGGTGCTCAAGCGTTGGCGGCGAAACACAAGATATTACGTTTTTGGTGCCCAATGAGTTAACGTATTTTATGAATAATATCGAATATGTTTCATTAATTAATTCATAACTTTTGAACAATATATGCTAATTCTATCAGTCAGCTGTTCTATATTGCCAACAAGATTGTCTACATTCCATACACTCAAATTGTTCTTATCCCAAGTAAGGAAAGTGCTTGAAGTGTTACCATTCTTTTTTGTCTTCAAGTTCAATTTCAACAAGTTCAAGTGCACCTACATATGAAGAATAATAACAATAATATTGATGATAATCATACACATATTTTATATCATTGGGAAGGCCTAGTTGTTAGCTTCAAAATGGTACCAAATATGAGGTACTTTGAAATACCCAGTAACTAATAATCTATCACAAACCGATATATGTTCAAGTTCATGAATTTTCTAACTGGGCCAGTGGACTCAGGAGGGTTAAATCTATTTCACAATACATAGGTATTCATCACAATAATGGGTGAAAGCAAGGTCTCCAAAACACACTAAATAGTAACTCCGTCAAACGGCGGTGCTGCATATACATAGGATAAGAATAATCCTTTAACAACGAAATTCAATCGCCAATCAAAGTGGCACGGCGATTCAAAACATCGCGAACAAACTTACCCTCCGTGGCAAGGAGCGATAAGACTAAACAGGTAGGTATACTCACGGACAGTTTCAGTGATCGACTGATGGTGTTTGTGTGACATGGAAGAGAATATAAAGAGACATTTAATGAGTCACACCATGTACAAATGAGTGTAATTAGGACAGGTAGGTCAATTACCCACTAGGTAACGCTAGAGGTTTGCTCCCTGAGGAGAGCAAACCCCAAATGTTACACTACCCCATACAATGCAATGGAAACTGATATTAACTTGGCCTACTACAAAAGTAATGAATGATTACTGAAATTATTATTACTTAAAAGTAATGATGCACTGTCACAACGTTACAATCATAGATATACATTATTCAAATTCTATGGTTATGTATTGTCCATGCACAACCACAACCCTCTTGCATTAACTGATCTAGCTAGCTAGCTAACGTTAGCATGCAGCGGATTTGATGCACTTTGTATCAGTACCTCCAGGAAATCCCGGTCTTACGATCACAAGAATTTATGCAAATTCAACCAAACTCAATAGGTTTCCTGTCCATGTCAGACTCAGTGTGTGCATGAACCAAGGAGACAAAAAGGAACATAATCCTGGTCAGAACAACGGGGCAGACAACAATATATTTGCATGTATTAGTCATGCTAGCGATCTAAACAATCTAGCCAAAGCTAGATATGTAAAAGGTGAAAGACCATGATGATTTGGCAAAATGACATCCAGTAATTTCCGTTTGTAGCAACCTTTAGTCAGGGGAGTGTCATGATTTCTCCATAGAGCCTTGTTGTACTTTTTTAGTGCAGCAGCTCAGTGGCGGCCGCCACTGGGGGGCGCTAGGGCGCCGCCCCCCCTCAGGCCCTGCCCTGGTTATATGAGAGAAGAACAAGAACAATTATTTTTTAGTTTTTTGTTTTATAGCCCTATAAATAATATAAACATGTTTAAAATGAATAATATTTACTCATTTTAAGTATGTTTGTGTTTCCAATGCACAATATAACGTTACTATATAAAATAAAAAATACTCGTTTTCCTGAACAGGAAGTGACTCACTTTTTTTTTTTTTTTTTTTTTTTTTTATTTCTCGGCCCGGGCTAGACGCGATAGCGCTCTGAGTGCGCGTCACTGTGTGATCACTGTATCCGTCTCAGCCAATCAGTGCGTAACGCGCTGTGCGTTGAAATATGACTATTATGTTGGAATCCGGGCGCGATTTGAAGCGGTCTAGGCAGCAGCGCCAAGAATTTCTGTAGCCGCATTTCGCGGAGACGCTCTCTGATTGGCCGACGCCAGTATTTTTTTCCGTAGCAGCATTTCGCGGAGACGATCTCTGATTGGCCGAATCCACTTTCTAATGTTCCAATTCTAGCTTATTCTAGGTTGGTGGTAGATAGTTGTTGTTGTTGTGAGATGCAGCTGTTTGTCTTAGAGCGTGACTGCAAGTTCTTTAGACGGTTAAGCTTAGGCACTCTTTCAAAGTTGGTTAAGGTTAGAGTTTGTCTTAGAGCATGGCGATAGAACGCCAGGTAGTTTGCAGTCTGTTCGACGCGGAAATGGACAAAGAAATCAAACTACTTGTTGTGTGGTGCTAACTGCTAACAGCTAACAAGCTATATGGCAGTCTGGACAGTGGACTGGATATACATCATCAACAGCGTATTATACACTTTATCAAGCCCTCCGGCTTGATATACATCAACAGTCTGGGGCAGGGGTGGGCAATTATTTTTCCCGGGGGGCCGAATGAGCAACTGAAAATATGTTGGGGGGCCGGGCCAAAATTCCAAACTCAATTATGCATAATATACATTTTATTTCTATATAAAAAGCAGTAAATGGCATTGTTTTGACCCCTGGTAAGAGTGTATGTTATTATTTGACAATTAAAAGGTGAGGTTAGCTTTCAAAAATATAATTTATTCAAATATAATTGATTTCCAAAATGATAAACAAAATGTGAAACATTAATAACAAAGGGCATTTTGAGTTTCATATACTATTAAAACAAGGATTTTCTTAGCTTTCTAAAGACATCACATCATCTTATAGAAAAAATAAACAAGACATGTCACTGAACTGTGTAAAGAAAAGTGTCCCAGTTTTGTAGCCTTTTTTACTTTACATGCCTATGTTAAACATTTAATGTTTTCAGAACTGTGCAAAAAAAAGAAAAAAATATATCAAGTGTCCCATTTCACTTGTTATATTTCCACATTTTAGTGTTCTTCAGCTCTTTTTTTTCATTCAGTGTGAGAAATCCAGTCTCTGTTGAGCTTTAACAAGTCCATCAAAGTCAGGTTGCATGTCTGAGGTGGAGATGCGAAGCACAGCTGCCAGATGTTCATCAGTGAGAGAGGATCTGTACCTGGACTTGGTAAACGTCATGACTGAGAATGTCTGTTCACATATGTAGGTGGATCCAAAGAGAACCAACATCTTCTGAGCATGTCTCCTAAGCGTATATTGTGCGTGTGAACGTTGACATGAAAAAAAAAAAGTAAAAAAAAAAAAAAAAAAAATATAAAAAAAAAAGTAAAAAAAATATATTTTTATTTTTTTTATTATCATGTAATCTTTCGCGGGCCGGTCAGAATCATCCCGCGGGCCGTATCCGGCCCGCGGGCCGTACAATGCCCAGGTCTGGTCTGGGGAGTCGGGACAACAGTGAGTGGACCACGTAAACAGTGAGTTAATTCGGTCTCTCTCTCGCTCTCTCTCTTTCGCTCTCTCTCTCTCTCTCTCTCGCTCTCGTCTCTCTCTCTCTCTCTCTCTCTCCCCTCTCTCTCTCTCGCTCTCTCTCGCTCTCTCTCTCTCTCTCTCTCTCCCCCTCTCTCTCTCTCGCTCTCTCTCGCTCTCTCTCTCTCTCTCTCTCTCTCTCTCTCTCTCTCTCTCTCTCTCTCTCTCTCTCTCTCTCTCTCTCTCTCTCTCGCTCTCTCTCTCTCCTCTCTCTCTCTCTCTCTCTCTCTCTCTAATTTCGCCGCGGGTAGAGCATAACCACACACTTTAAAATGACAATATATACACATGTGTTTCTTATTGAATCGATCTGAGAGAGAGGGAGAGAGAGAGGGAGAGAGAGAGAGAGGGAGAGAGAGGGAGAGAGAGAGAGAGCGAGAGAGAGAGAGAGAGAGAGAGAGAGAGAGCTGTGCGTGTTTGTGTTGGGCTATTGGAAACGTGGTTGCATTTGGACTGACTGTGATCATATATGATCGATGGCAATGGTGATAATATTCGCCAATACGTGCCTTGTACATGTTTGCAAAATGTTTGGTATAGCGCCCCTAGTGGCGAAGCATCCAGCAGCCGCTACTGCAGCAGCTCAAGTACTCAGTCACGTGATTCAGCGGGTATTGCTGATTGGCTCAAACACGGTAAGTTTATAAACAATAAACCGGTCTATATTCTATATATAAGTACTTATCGGTCACAGGAGTCTTCAATAAAGTTGAATGTTGATCCATTTTGTGAATAAATGTATTCTCTGATGTAACGTTAGCATTTTTGTTGGCAGACAACTCCTTTGGACACTGTTAACATTACTGCTACCTCACCATAGCAAAATTAGCAAGCATAGCATAGCTCAACCTAACATTACTGCTACCTCTCACCATAGCAAAATTAGCAAGCATAGCATAGCTCACACCTGTGTACAACGTCGATTCAGTGGGAAATATCGTTCATCACTGCAACATTTATATTTGGTTTAATCCAAATGTCCGGTCGGACACTTTGAATAATGAAATAACCATCATTATTCTTCCAGTTTGCATGTCAGAGTGATCAGGAACATAAGCACACCAGCCACTGTGGCTAGGATCTCGAAGCTATGGAAGGCAATTGTGGTCAGAAAGGGTAATGCATTAAGGTTTTCAAATGAATGGCTTAATATCGACAGCCCTAATTATATTATTATATTATAATTTATATTACGATGAAAAATACATTTATGTTATAAGGCTTAAACCTTAACTCATTGGGCGCCATTCACGAGAAAAGTCGGGTTAACTCGCCATCGCTTGAGCGGCAATCACGAGAAAAGTCGGGTTTTAATCGTTATTTCTCAGAGCTGGAGTTTGTTACCCTCTTATAAATACTTTGGTCTCTGGCTAGACCCATCCCTTTCCTTCTCTGACTCACATAAAACACCTGCAGGCCAAAGTCAAAGCTTGTCTGAGCTTCCTGTACCGCAACAAAGCTTCCTTCACCCGCTCGGCCAAACACACTCTTGTCAAGATGACCATCCTCCCTATATTTGATTATGGCGACACCATCTATAGAATGGCATCCCAGCGTGCCCTCAGAAAACTCGAGATACTCCATCATTCCGCCATCCGTTTTGCCACTAGTGCACCCTTCACCACTCACCATTGTGACTGTTGGTGACAGGTATACACAATTCGGGTTGTTAGGGTCACGTCATTGATCACGTCATTCACAAATGGGTCACGTGGTGTCGTAGTAGTAAAGTCAGCTGTTCACTCTGCGGGTTTCGGAAACAGTAACAATGAGGGGGTGAACGGGGAAGTCACACTTTTGCTGACCGCACGTACGCTACACTATGATGAATCAAACCGTGACTCATTCTATTTTTTGATACTATATGAACTGTTTTTTAACTACAATAACTAACCAAACACCAGTATCCTGGATCCGTGGTTATGTGGCGAGTGGCGCGTCTGGCAGGTACCATTATTTCCCTGTGTTAGTCTCTCTCGGTGACTGCAGAATGTTTGGATAGTCACCATACATTTGTCAGCAAAGACGACACTGAACGAAGGATTGGATCCACGAAAGGTCCCCGATAAGTCAGACATTATTGGACGGAGCAAAGGAGCAACGCGCGCATGTAAACAATGGGATGATCGCACGCACGCACGCACGCACAAATGACCGGACCGAGCCAGCATATGTCAACGGATTTGCGGTAATGTAACCCGACCCGTTGCGCAGTGTGGACCCATGTTGGTTCGTTTGGAACAATTTGAGCTGGTTCTACCTAACTAACTGTTATTATGCTGAAACACGCCTGTGGATGTGTGTGCGCAGCCCGCCGGGCAAAACTACTATTATGTGTGTGTGACAACAAACATAAATCACTGCACTGCTCTCTTGCTGTGGGCTGATATATGTGGCAGGTTTTGCAAATGTGTTGAACGTTGGAATTGGATTCTCATGGCTTGTGATAACTTTCTTGTGCTTTCAAAATGAGTGATTCAAATGTTTGGGAAACAGGACAAAGAAAAGAGAAAAATAACTCTCACTGCAAAAGCTCTTGCAAATAAAGTCGAATCACTCCAAATTCAGTTAGAGGCTCATATCAGGCCTACTGAAATACAGCAGCATGAGGTTACAGAGGAGGAAAATGGAGAGCATGGGGGTGTGGGAAATGTGGAAGTGACGGGGCCTCAGTTGCACAGTACTCGTTATGCGCAAGAGGATGTTCAACCAGGGGACAGCATATCCAACCATGGCTTCAAGATCTTCTAGATCAAAGGTTTTGCTCTAATGCATCCCACACGTCTCAGAGCCGAGGCCGACATGGCCGCCTTAATGGCTCGGCAAGAGTTGCTTGAACAAAAGCATGCTCTTGAAGACCAGGAAGCTCACATAAAGAAACAAAAGGAACAACTTCAGTTGAAAGTGGACATAGCTGCATCGGCAGCAAGGCTAAATATTCTGAGAACCTCTGGGTCAGGGGTGTGGAGTGCTGCTTCTCGTAAATCGGATGGAATGGAATCCTACTTTGAAAAGGGCCTCAACATTAATGCAGAGACATTTGTATCACACAAGGATGGAAGAGGACAACCTGCATATCGCTGCTGTCGGGACAAAACCTCATAACTCCATTTTTTTTATATTTTTTTTTAATATAAATCAACTCTGTAGATCATCCTCCATATGTGTGTGTGGGTTTTACAAAGTTTAAAACAATGGGAAAGCATTAAACCGATCATCTGTCTAAACCTCCTAACTCTATTCACCTCAAAATTGTGTTCGTTTTTTTCATCTGCTGAAAAGTTTGGTTTTTGGAGTTATGAGGTTTTGTCCGACAGCAGCGATATGTTGGAGGCACACAACCAAAGCAAAGGCAATCTGACGGAGCCAAATACCTCCAGAAGCCCTCAGCACTCACACAGACCCAGACTATGATCTCAAACGCTACAGAGTACCCAGCGCTCACACTGAGACAGAGCACGGTCCCAAAGACTACATGGCCTCCATTGTCTTTGCATAGAGACATACAACCTGTTTCCAGGAACAACAGCAGTGAGCAGAACAACATAATGTCTATTATGCAAAAACAGAACGACCTCACTTCCATGTTGGTGCATCAGCAATGCATTGCTTCACTGCCTAAAAGAGACATCCAACCATTTGAAGGTGACCCTCTGTAGTACCATGGCTTTATACAGTCCTTTGAACAGACTATAGAAAGGAGGACTGACAATGCTGTTGATTGCCTGCACTATTTGGATCAATACACCAGGGGGCAGCCTAAACAACTAGTCAAAAGTTGTCAACATATGACTGATGGCACTGGATATGCTACGGCGAAGGCTTTACTCCAGGAACACTTTGGGAATGAGCACGTCATAGCATCCGCTTACATAGACACAATATTTGCATGGCCAGCTATTAAGTCGGAGGATGGGAAAGCCTTACAAGCATACAGCCTATTCTTGCGCGGATGCTGCAATGCCATGAAAGACGTACATAATCTATGTGACCTAAACACATCTGCAAACATGCTTGCTGTCATCAAGAAGTTGCCCTACAAGCTGAGGGACAAATGGCGAACAGAAGCATGTAACATCCAGGAAAGACATCGCAAACGTGCTATGTTCACAGATATTGTGACTTTTATTGAGCGGGAAGCGAGAATCGCTACAGACCCTGTATTTGGAGACATACAAGACGCTCCAATGACGGGGGCTTTCAAGGAAAGTGGCAGAGCTAGACCTGTGCCTCGTCTTCAGGCTAGAGGGAGTAGTTTTGCCACAACGTTCTCCACAATTGAAAGAGATGCTCATTGGGAAAACAGAGTTAAGGATGGATGTGAGGAGACTTGCCTTTTCTGCGAAGAGGGTGTACACACACTGGAGTCATGTACTCTACTGGAGAGGAGAGCTCACAGCGAGAAGATGGAGTTCCTGAAGGAGAATGGAGTTTGCTTTGGATGCTTGTGCACTGGGCACATCAGCAGAGAGTGCAGGGAACGTCTGTTTTGCAGGACATGTGGCTCACGACACCCCAGTTTGCTTCACATCCACTCTAAGGAGAATGGAGATGCAGAGAAAGGCAGGAGCAACTCAGACAGAGCAGTGGACAGAACTCTAGTCGAGATCCATACCGGTGGCCTTACTGGGGCCGGTGACCAAGATTGCAAGCTTGCCATCGTACCAGTTAAGGTTAAATCAAGCACAGGTCAAAGGTCAGTGGAAACCTATGCCTTTCTAGACCCAGGGAGCTCAGCGTCCTTCTGCACAATGGGTCTGATGGATAAACTGGGACTATCTGGGAGTAAAACAAGGATCCTTCTACATACCATGGGTCAAGAAAAGGTGGTTGACAGTTGCACTACATCTGACTTGGAAGTCGCTGGACTGGACGGTGACCGATACTGTAAAATACCAAAAATCTTTGCACAACATCAAATGCCTGTCAATCGAAGTAACATCCCACAACAGCAAGATCTGGAAAAATGGCCTCATCTGAAGCATGTCTATCTGCCACAGATAGATGCAGACGTGGAGATGTTGATTGGTCTGAACGTTCCCAGAGCCTTAGAACCACTGGAAGTCATCCGAAGTGTGAATGGAGGGCCATATGCAGTCAATACGATGCTTGGATGGACTGTAAATGGACCAGTTGGAGGAGACGACAGTGTCATGGCAGCGTTCGGAGCTAGTTCTGAAAGCTCGAGCAGCACCAATAAGATGGAGTATAAACGTAAAATTCATCAGGAGGTGATCGACGAGGCCAAGCAGGAGTTAAAGATTCAGAGAGGAGAGAACACATGGCTCCTCCCAGAGCTCGACCAACGTCTTCATCAGACACAGCAGGAGACCATCTTCCAGACCAAGAAGAAGAAAAGGTCAAAAAAGATCAAAAGGGAGAAGAAGAGACAAGAGGAGGAGAAAGCCAAAGCAGAGGCCATCCAACAGGCTGGTCTGCATAAGCTGGAGTTGAACCCATACTGGAAAGATGGAGGGAGTGGTCTTCCCCCAGTGCATAAGACTGGTACTGCAGCACATAAAGCCTCAGTAGAGAATGATGGAGGTGTTGGTTGGTTGAGGAAGAGTTTGAAGAGGATGAAAGAGCAGGCGGAGAGAGAACAACGCAGCCTCAGTGACGTGGTGTCTCAGAGATATGGATCCATTGAAACGTTTCAGAATCGACTTGCAGAAGCTGAGAGAGCAGCACATGGAGAAAGGAGGAGAGGAGGAGAAAGAGAGGAGAGGATGGCAAGAGGAGGAGGAAGAGAGGACAGAGAGAGGAGGATGGAGGAGGAGAGGAGAGGAGGATGGTATAGAGAGAAGAGGATGAGGAGGGACTCCAGACAGTACTCCACGAAGTGGAATCAATTCTCAACAGTAGACATCTCACATACCTGCCACAATTACAGGAACGACAGAACAAGGATCAAGCGGAACTTCATCCCCGGTGACATAGTGCTCAATAATGGACGATTCCGCACCACGGAATTCCTGAATCATTGGGAGGATTACAGAGACGATGCCAGACAAGATCGGACCTGTGCGAAAGGTCTGGATTAAGACGGCAGCTTTCCCTATAGACCTGTGACAAAGATTTGCCTTCTTCAGGAGTCGACAGTCATGAAGGCTTTGTTTCTTTCTCATGATTTTGGATGATTTTGACTTTGTCGTGACTGACGTTTGAATTGACTTGACTTTGGTTGATTTAAGAAGAGTATCAAGACCTTATATCAAGACCTTATGTATGAACTATGAACTCCTTGCGCACAAAAAAATCGAAAAAAAAAAAAGACAAAAAATTGGAACGAAATTTGTATTGTGGTGTTTTATATTAATTGAAGTATTGGTAATTATTACTGTGAAATGAGATTATGTAATAATTAGGGGCCGGTTTGTTGGTGACAGGTATACACAATTCGGGTTGTTAGGGTCACGTCATTGATCACATCATTCACAAATGGGTCACGTGGTGTCGTAGTAGTAAAGTCAGCTGTTCACCTGCGGGTTTCGGAAACAGTAACAATGAGGGGGTGAACGGGGAAGTCACACTTTGCTGACCGCACGTACGCTACACTATGATGAATCAAACCGTGACTCATTCTATTTTTTGATACTATATGAACTGTTTTTTAACTACAATAAACTAACCAAACACAGTATCCTGGATCCGTGGTTATGTGGTGAGCGGCGCGTCTGGCAGGTACCATTATTTCCCTGTGTTAGTCTCTCGTGACTGCAGAATGTTTGGATAGTCACCATACAGTGACCTTTATAACCTGGTGGACTGGACATCTCTTCACACCAGAAGGCTTCTTCACTGGCTTCAAATAATTTACAAAACCATACTTGGTAAAACACCTCTCTACCTCTCCTCCCTTCTGCACGTCTCCACTTCTAACTACAGCAACTTCATCAAACTCACCATCCCCAAAGCCTGCACGGTTTCTGGACGCAACGCCTTCCGATTTGCTGCTGCATCAGACTGGAACACTTTACAAATCACCCTTAAACTCACTGCCCTCACATCGCTCACTGCTTTAAAACTAAATCTGCAACAGATCTTAACCGACTGTTGCATCTGCTGACTGCCTCCCAATCGCTCGCATAACCCTCAGACTATTCTCTCCTCTCCCTAAGCCCCCTCACCTACCTCCCTCCCTCTCCCCCTTTCTTCTCTCTCTCCGTCTGGTTCTCGCTCTCCCTCTCTCTCCCTCTGCTTCTCACTCTTCCTTTCTCTTTTTCCCTCTCTCCCTTTCATTCTCTCTCCCTTATTTATTGTTGTCCTTGTATACTATTGCTACTGTCATTTTGTATTTTATTTACTTGTATGCATGTACATAACCTTGTTTTTGTTACAGCCTCCCACCCCCCCCCCCCCCCCTTCCCACAAAAGGCCTTTGCTTTTTGGACAGGCTGCTTTTGTATATAAGAATTTGTTCTTAATTGCTTGCCTGGATAAATAAAGGTTAAATAAAAAGAAAATATCCAATCTTGCATTGATCTGTTATTATTTTCTCCCGCGATCGAAGCTGTCTGTGTGGACTGTGTGTGTGCTGTTTACCGTTGGGGGGGGGGGGGGGGGGGGGGGGGGGTGTATGAGGAGACATAATAACGATAATCTAGCGTTGATTTCAGGAAGATTCGATAATCAGGCGAAAAATGACAACGTGATAACTGGATTACACTAAAGGGCTATTTTCGCATATTTTCCTGTGATTACTCAGAATCACCCAAACTATACTCTTATTCACTACGGTATAAAACGGAAATGTACAGATGAAAAAACTATCTGTTTTTTGCATGTTGACCAGAAGGAACTCACTGACAATTTACAGCGTTATTAGATCCATAGCTATAATATTTCATATATTTTAAGCACTCGCAAACACAGCATTCTCTCCATTGTACAAAGCGCTGGCACGCAACGGCCCAATACTCATAGCGCCCTCTGGCGCCCAATGGGTTAACAGCATGCCACTTAGGTAAACAATACCAGCATTCAATTTGCATAACAGATTAGCTTCACTGGATGATAGACACACACTCTTCATCACAAGCCTTTATGGAGCCCTAAGCAGAATTTGATTTGGAGATTTCTTTGAGTGTCTTGCTGTGCTGTCTGACACTTTACATCTTACCTCATCAGCCTCGCTCTCCTTTGCAACTTTGCACACATTAATTTGCATAAATTCACATACAAAGTATATCCACAATGAAAATGTATTTAGAGAACATAGATAATAGAAAATAAGGGAACCTGTCAATATGGGAGTAGGTGTATTTTCAAACACAATGCATATGGAGCAGCATTCACCCACCTACATCTTTATACAGGGTGCAAGCTGTAGCAGCAACCTTGTGTGCCTGTCAGCCGGTGTCAGCCAGTCCTCTGAGGTCCACGGACCCGCCGGCTGACTCATGTTATTATTTTTAGAACAGCTCAGTGGTGCTGTATGCTATCTGCACACTTACCTTTTTAGCTTTCGAAAGAGCCATCAGGTGTGCTCCCAGCCCTTTCAGAAGCTCTGTAATCTAGCTTGGAAAAGCAGTGTCCTTTTGGAGGCTTTATAAAACAACTGTGAATGTCTTCTGTGACCATTTATCCATATGTGACTGCGACCAGCAATTGTGACAGATTTTTTCAGATTTTGAATGCACAGAATAGAATGTAAGCTTTCAAATGATGTGTCATACGTTGAAATCTGAAAATGTTTGAAGAATATGTGCTAATTTGAATCTTGTGGAACCTCTCAATTTCTTAGTTCAGCAAGCAGAGATAACACAAAGATAGTCTAGAATGTAACACCTTTGCAGGTCTGTATGGGGCGTGAACAATAGCCCCATACAACCCGACCAGCCACTCCTTCACATGAATAGCATCAATATAATCTTAACTACTTAGTTATCAAAAAGTTATTTAGAACCTTGCAGCCAATAGAGATATTCTATATATTTTATAAAGTAGAAGAATAAAATAGAATAGAATAGAGTCTTTATTGTCATTATACTTCATACAATGAGATAAAGAACTTAAAGGTGCTACACAATAAATAACAGTATCACAGCAAACAAAGTTGCTTGCAGTCAGTATATCCATAGGATGAATAAGTATAAATACCTTGCACTTAGTGGATAGAGGGGTATGCAATTCACAGTTATGTTAAGATAATGACTGCAGCTTATCTTTGGGTTGCATTTGGAGGAAAGGAATCGATGAGAGACTTTTTGGCTTGGTTTATTTCACATTGGTCATAAACATTGTTGCAGCGTGCACCTGCTACTCCAAGGTGCAGCTGAGAGGATGAGAGAGAGAGCTGAGCAGGTGGACACACCCCTTTTATAAGCTCAGCACGGTGAAACAGATGTGCGCCTCTACCTTTAGTTAGAGAGCCCCATAGTGTTACAACAACATCACTGCACTTATGATATATACACAGAACACATTGATATATATATATATATATATATATATATATATATATATATATATATATATATATATATATATATATATATATATATATATATATATATATATATACACTGTAAACCCGCATGTTCAAAATAATCAATTAGTTTGAGTAGGGTATACTCAATATTCTATGAAAGTTCTACTAACTTGAATGTGTTGAGTTCGTGTGACGTGTTCTTATGTTTTGAGTAAATAAAACTCATAGTTTTTGATTGACTTGGAACTATTCACTTATTAAGTAAGTATAATGTAAAAGCATAACTTAAGTACAACTTAAGATAATTAAGTAGATACAGACTCTAAACCGCATTATGTTTTGAGTAAATAAAACTCATCGTTTTTGATTGACTTGGAATTATTCACTTATTAAGTAAGTATAATGTAAAAGCATAACTTAAGTACAACTTAAGATAATTAAGTAGATACAGACTGTAAACCGCATTATGTTTTGAGTAAATTAAACTCATAGTTTTTGATTGACTTGGAACTATTCACTTATTAAGTAAGTATAATGTAAAAGCATAATTTAAGTACAACTTAAGATAATTAAGTAGATACAGACTGTAAACCGCATTATGTTTTGAGTAAATAAAACTCATAGTTTTTGATTGACTTGGAACTATTCACTTATTAAGTAAGTATAATGTAAAAGCATAACTTAAGTACAACTTAAGATAATTAAGTAGATACAGAGTGTAAACCGCATTATGTTTTGAGTAAATAAAACTCATCTTTTTTGATTGACTTGGAACTATTCACTTATTAAGTAAGTATAATGTAAAAGCATAACTTAAGTACAACTTAAGATAATTAAGTAGATACAGACTGTAAACCGCATTATGTTTTGAGTAAATGAAACTCATAGTTTTTGATTGACTTGGAACTATTCACTTATTAAGTAAGTATAATGTAAAAGCATAAATTAAGTACAACTTAAGATAATTAAGTAGATACAGACTGTAAACCGGATTATGTTTTGAGTAAATAAAACTCATAGTTTTTGATTGACTTGGAACTATTCACTTATTAAGTAAGTACAGATTGCAGAATGGGTATAGAGGTGTGATAGGTGTGATATGTGTGAGAGGTGTGATATGTGTGATAGGTGGGATTGGTGTGAGAGGTGTGAGAGGTGTGAGAGGTGTGATAGGTGTGATAGGTGTGATAGGTGTGAGAGGTGTGAGAGGTGTGATAGGTGTGAGAGGTGTGATAGGTGTGAGAGGTGTGAGAGGTGTGATAGGTGTGATAGGTGGGATAGGTGTGATAGGTGTGAGAGGTGTGAGAGGTGTGATAGGTGTGATATGTGTGAGAGGTGTGATAGGTGTGAGAGGTGTGATAGGTGTGAGAGGTGTGATAGGTGTGATAGGTGTGATAGGTGTGAGAGGTGTGAGAGGTGAGATAGGTGTGATAGGTGTGAGAGGTGAGATAGGTGTGATAGGTGTGAGAGGTGTGATAGGTGTGATAGGTGTGATAGGTGTGATAGGTGTGATAGGTGTGAGAGGTGTGATAGGTGTGAGAGGTGTGATAGGTGTGATAGGTGTGAGAGGTGTGATAGGTGTGAGAGATGTGAGAGATGTGATAGGTGTGATAGGTGTGAGAGGTGTGATAGGTGTGAGAGGTGTGATAGGTGTGAGAGGTGTGAGAGGTGTGAGAGGTGTGATAGGTGTGATAGGTGTGATAGGTGTGATAGGTGTGAGAGGTGTGATAGGTGTGATAGGTGTGAGAGGTGTGATAGGTGTGATAGGTGTGAGAGGTGTGATAGGTGTGAGAGGTGTGATAGGTGTGATAGGTGTGAGAGGTGTGATAGGTGTGATAGGTGTGAGAGGTGTGAGAGGTGTGAGAGGTGTGATAGGTGTGATAGGTGTGAGAGGTGTGATAGGTGTGATATATGTGATAGGTGGGATCGGTGTGAGAGGTGTGAGAGGTGTGATAGGTGTGAGAGGTGTGATAGGTGTGATAGGTGTGAAAGGTGTGAGAGGTGTGATAGGTGTGAGAGGTGTGAGAGG
>NW_028171793.1:0-1000 GCF_963971535.1 Notolepis coatsorum
CAGGGTCCCCCATTTGTACCTTGTACCCAATAGTATCTATTATACTATTATCTATTCTATAATCTATAATTGTCTATTATACATCTGAAATCCCATGTTTGACTTCACATTGAAAACGTATAGTGTCAGTAAGCTGTCATTCTACGCACCTTCAAATCAAATTGAAATCAAATGTATTTGTGAGGCCCGACAACACACGTTAATGTCCCCATGGGCCGGACACGTCTTCTTCATCACAATAAATCAAGAACAAAACAAAAAAACACCATGAAATCCAAAAGAAATTGTAAAATAAATGAATGCAACACTCCCAGACATACCCCACGCGAAGGTAAGGAAAAACTCACTACACACCTAGCAATAGGAAAAAAGCACCACAGGCAATGTGGAGGAGAGAAACCTTAGAAGGGCCGTTCAAGGGGGGGGGGGGTCTCCCTTCTTAGATGTCGGTGATAGTAGTGTTGCTATAAAACAGGCAAAACTGTTGGTAAGTATGTACATATACATGTAATGAAACACAAATATGTACATGCAATAGCAACTGGGGTACATAAGAACATTATGAAGGATTGAAAATAGAATAGAGCTGATAACGGATACCTTCAGCTTCACAGCTCAATAATGCTACATGGAAATGCCACCCGTTTTAATAATTCAGGTACCGTGTGTTCTTCCTGTGTCACAGGATAGTAAAGTGACGCCACGATCAGACGACACACATTCAGACAGATTTTGTCACAATTGTCACAATTTTGTTCCGACCGACACATTCCCAGCAACGCGCCCCGGCATCAGGACTATGGGGGGGGGGGGGGGGGGGGGGGGGGGGCACTGGGTACAGGGTTGTTGGGCATGCTCAAAGGCGGCGCTAGCTTATTTTATTTATTCATCATCGTTTTGTTATTGGGACAACGATTTGCCTGGAACAAAGAGAGGGGCCTACATGCAGTGAGCACACTCAAAATACCCAAATACCACTTCAGAAACAGGGACAGCGGCA
>NW_028171792.1:0-15650 GCF_963971535.1 Notolepis coatsorum
AGAGAGAAGGGTAAAGAGATATTTATTACACTTAGATGACGGGATAGCTGGGTGTTATTTCATAGCCGGGATTTCAATCTCTATTCATACAGTGAGCAAAGAACACACAGAACACACCCTTACACACACACACACACACACACACACACACACACACACACACACACACACACACACACACACACACACACACACACACACACACACACACACACACACACACACACACACACACACACACACACACACACACACAAACTGTATGCGTCCATTCTTGCACACTCCCACCCACAAACGCATGCACGCGAACAGAAGATTTAAATCAGGTGTCAGTCAGCAAAGATCACATGAGGCCACCAGCAGTGAAATAAATGAAACAGAGAAGAGGGGGGGGGGGGGGGGGTAGGAGATAGGATGAGGAGAATAGATAGGAGATAGGGTGAGGAGAAGAGAGAGGAGATAGAATGAGAAGAGATGAGATATGAGATAGGATGAGGAGAAGAGAGGAGATATGATGAGGAGAAGAGGGGAGATATGATGAGGAGAAGAGAGAAGAGATAGGATGAGAAGATAGAGGAGATATGAGATAGGATGAGAAGAGAGGAGATATGATGAGGAGAAGAGGGGAGATATGATGAGGAGAAGAGAGAGAGGAGGATAGAGGAGATATGATGAGGATAAGATAGAGGGAAAAGGATGAGGAGAAGAGAGAGGATGAGATCGGATGGGGAGAAGAGAGAGGATAAGAGATATGATGAGGAAAAGAGAGAGGAGAGAAAGATAGGATGAGGAGAAGAGAGAGGAGGAGAGAGTAAATAGGATGAGGAGAAGAGAGAGGGTGATATAGGGGAGGGGAGGATAGGATGCAGAGAAGAGAAGAGAGGAGAGAGGAGAGAGGATGAGGAGAAGAGAGAGTAGAGAGGATAGGATGAAGAGAAGAGAGAGGAGGAGATAGGGGAGGAGAGGATAGGATGCAGAGAAGATAGAGTAGGGGAGAGGAAATAGGGTGAGGAGAAGAGAGGAAAAGAGAAGATAGGATGAGGAGAAGAGAGAGGAGAGAGGATAGGATGAGGAGAAGAGAAAGGAGAGATTAGATCAAATGGTGAGAAGTGAGAAAGGAGGAAGCATAGGAAGAAAAAGGAGCAAGAGGGGGAGACTAGACATGTCACATGTCCAGGGCCAGTGTGGTGTCGGGGGGGGGGGGTCAAAGGTTGTCTGGGGGTGGCCACTATCGCTCTTGGGTGTGCTGTACAAATCTGTGGGGGGGTTATTTCACTATGTTTAACTGTTTACAACGGTACCTACGAACAGTGTCTGCAGTTTGCTGCTCTTGGCGACGTAAATCCAGAGGGATTTCGTGGGGTGTCGACGCGGCTGAGCTCCCGAGACACGGAACACGGCGGTGAGTCACATCATGTCCTCACGGCAGAATGAGAGGATTAAGGTTGAAAATCAAGCATTTTTAGTGGCATTACTTTTCCAGCTGTAGCCGCCGGTCCACTTAGCTCCGCTGTTATGAGGCGACACAGACAAGAGGAGCACATAAAACACGGGTTCAAGAGCAACAGTCTCAGCAACGTGGCACATTGTGACACGTCGAACCTCCAGCGGATTAAATACTACAGACGTGTAAAGATACATCATTCGACGTGTTTGACTATTACCACCTTTTCTGGACATGTTCAGTGGTTTGTTTAAATACAGCACACTCTTTGAGGGCATATTTATTGGTTTGTTTGAATACTCTTTTGAGGACTTTTCGGGGACATAGCATCTGTCCTGTTTCAGTACTATAAGGTAAGGAGGCCAAGGTACTACATTTTTTTGTTAAGAGTTGGACATGTGCTTTACACAAATGCATACACACACACACACACACACACACACACACACACACACACACACACCAACACACACACTTTTTCTAATAGGGCCTGGAAAGTGGACCTCACAAGTGGTGTTGGTGGTGGTGGTGGGGGGGTGGATTAATCACAGATAGATCAGATACACAAGAATGTCACACACACACACACACACACGCACACACACACACACACACGCACACACATGCACACACACACACACACACACACACACACACACACACACACACACACACACACACACACACACACACACACACACACACACACACACACACACACACACACACACACACACGGAGAGAGTTGGAGCCTAGGCCTTCTACCACTACTTTAAGAAGTCACATGTCATTTTTACAGACAGTCCAATTAGTATTGTGAGCGTGGCCAGCTCTCTCACAAAGCTAGACGAATTAGCCGTCAAGAGACAAATCTTGTCTAACTGTTCCGCCGACTTGGAATGGGAGACCGACGCTGACTGCTTTCAATGTTTACACACGTATTAATACTCCTATATTACGCCGTATACTAGAGTGTTCCGTCTATGGCTTGGCACATGGTAAACATAATGTGTTATGTTTCTGGCTATGAGACCAGAAAATGTTTCCTTTAAGTCCTTGAATGTGCATCAAATGCAGGGGGGGGGGGGGGAGGGGGACTTGGCTCGGGCCCAAATAGTAGGAGCAAACCATCTGAAGCGGGATGAAGAGAATCCCTGGGGATGATTTGCATACTACTGTAGAACACCGCTTGACCAGAGAGTCATAAAAGGTAGCTTGCTCTCTGCGCCCCGCATGAAGCCTGTGTATACTGAGGTATTTCAAATGACCGGCGACGTAAATCAAGCACGCCTCACGCAGTTCAAATATTTGAAACTAAGTTCTGTTTCACGTACTACGGCCGGTCCAGGTATGTGAAAAAAGCAGAAATAATATTTCCCCCAGACTCTTAGTGGAAACCAGTCAAACTGGCTATAACTGGACAAGAACATTAACAAACATGAGTCAAGTGGAGGTCAAGTAGGTAAGACAAATTAAACGACCCGTGTATACATAGTATCTCCGCCTCTCTCTCTCTCTGTCCGTGTATATCTCTCTCTCTCTCTCTCTCTCACACACACACACACACACATACAAACAAAAGTCACACATAAATGGTTTATTGCTTATTAGCTTTCTTCCATATGGCTGTCCTAGAGGCTATAGAGCAGCGACTGCCTGGATCACATTATGTCCGCTTAGAGGAAGCGCATTCCGACGGACAACCTCGGCAACGTGCACATAATACACGCACGCTACAGACGTCCTATACAGACACAACGCAGAGAGACGCACACACACACACACACACAAACGTGCACGTGCCCAGAAGAAGAACCTTGGCAGGAGCGCATTCCTTCCACAGACCTTGCAGGCATTAGTTATGGCGGGCTTTATAGGTTGTGTGTTGATTTAGGTGGCACCGGTCAGTTACACTGCTGATAACGGCGGGACATCTTGTACTGTAAAACATTTTCATGAAGCAGTTAAAAGCAAACGAGCACCAAAACGTCCAGACCCGCGGGGGGCGCACCTGTATCGCACGTGTAGGTGCGTTCAGTGGGAAAGGGGGGGGGGGGGCGACAACAGACTAATACTGTAGCAGCAGGTGCTGTCCAGAACAACAAGCCTGTAAACGCTTGAGGTTACTTTTAATCCAGCCGGACACGTCAGACCCATGGAATGTAACGCAAGCTAAACAAGGTGTCGGTAGTTCTGTAATACGGTAGTATACGTTTCCTAAAGGTCCCCCAATGTAGAACATGGTCTTTTTCCCCATGTATTTTATTTACACAACAAGGGAGTTGTCTCAACAGTAAACACTGAGAAAATGTGAAATATGTACAAGAACCCTCCCTGTTGACACAAGCCATTCAGAATGGCAGCCAACCTCAATGTAGATATAACCACTGATCACAATAAGCTCATTGCGTACGGGTGGTCCTCGACCTCTGTGTCTCCATTTATCAAGGCGGTGGCTCGCTCGTAAAATGTTCTATTTTTCCACCGAAGTAAAATATGTTTCCGACAACATTTTAGATGAGAAATAGAATATGCGATTGCTGGATCTTCGTTTATATTTGATCCGCAACGCCTAGTTTGACAGTTTGATCTGAATTTCATGAGCCAGACACCTCTGTGTGTGTGCGCTCGGGCGTGGAAAGCAGCAGCTCATTTGCATTTAAAGCTACAGGCACAGAAACAGCCCATCGGGAACAGGACTGAGGGGCTAGAATGCATATTTTTGAGTTCAAATACTTGCTTTAGGGACCTCAGAGACCTATATGAACTTGTTGAAAAGGAGTATAATATAGGTAGCTGTTCCGGGCCTGCAGGTATATGAGGTAAGGGACCTGTCGATAATTCCTTTTGTTTCTTCTTTTTTTTGGGGGGGGGGGGGGGGGGGGTTGGGTTGAAAAAGGGGGAGAGCATCTTATTATTAGATAGAAGATGATAGAAAACGACTATGGAGTTTTTGTATGTTCTTTTTACACCCAAAGCTCTGGTCGAGGCAGCATTGCAATCACTCCTGTGATTGTGTCATTCTGTCTGTCTGTATATTTATCTGACTGAACCATCATCCGATTTGGATGAAACTAAGCACACCGGCGAATAGCTGCAAGTTCTCAAATATTATTCAAATCGGTCAACGAAAAGTATTTTATTTGAATACATTTCCATCATTGCCTAGTGAAATCAATAATGACGGTAAAGATAAATGCAAGATAAATCAGCTCAGCAACACTTTACAACATGCATTGTAGGTGAAATACCTTTATTTACAAACATTATTTTCTCAGCGAATCTCTTAGTTAGATCAATATTATGCTGTCAGAACAGTTCATGCTTGTAGGTTAAGTATTTAATGTTTGCTATATGGTCAATTGTCCTCTTGTCATCCATATGCCCACGTGATCATAAGTTGAGAAATCGAGTGATCTATGCACAAAATTCCTTTTTTTCAGCAAATCTCTTAATAATAATAAATAAATAAATAAATAATAAAGGAAACAAACCTGTATCTGATTTAGTGGCCCAAATCAAAATTGAAAAGATGAGATTTGGTGAGATTTGTGCTGTTCCCAATGACATTATGAGGGGAATAAATCTGATTCCTGAGTTTTTCCCTTGAAAATGTGTCTATATTCCCTCTCAAAATCTGTGTAAGATGAGCATTTAGAGGCAGTGTTTCTTCTTAAATGTTCTCCTTGGGGTGCATGCCCCCGGACCGCTGTTAGGGGTAGGGGTGCTGAGAGGGTGAGAACGCAATTGCAGATGGAAGAGATGACGAGAGAGGAGGCAGAGACGAAGTAGTAGTAAATAATGAATGTATTTGCAGAGCAAGCCGGTAAACAAAGGCACGTTATAAAAGAACAAAACAGGCTCAGCCGAGCTGGCACAGAGGAACAACGAACTGTGAACACGAAATAAAAAGGAAAACAAACAACAAACAAAACAGAATACTATCGAACACTTACTTAGACTAGAAACAACACTACAGGGTAAGGACGACGTCGACAGGAACAGAGAGAACTGAGGAGTAATGTGACCACACAGAGAAGCAGACCGAACACATACAGTATACACTGACTAATTACAATTAGCCACACCTGGCCAGGCCAGTCTAAAACACCACAAACCAACTAAACACAAAAGCAAATTACAAAACCAAAAGCAGACAGGGGAAACACATCACACAAGGGGAGGGACATTCACACACCATGATATCACATTAATTATATTCATCAATATAGTCAATATCGGTGTGATGATTGCCTGAACCATCTGAATCACCTGGCCACTAGAGGGAGGCAGGAGACCAGGTAGGAGACCACTGTTCCCATTGTGACCACTATTTACATTGTGGCCACTGTCTACATTGTTCTCCCTGGAACCGCCACAGACCGCCACCGGACCACCCTAGTAAGCAACCCCTAACGCCGGGAACACACCAGGGGCGCGCACAGGCACGCGCAGGTTTCGTGCGAGAACAGCTTGTGTGGCCGTCCACAGAGTCCGACTTCAGAGCAAGCGGAAGCGCACAGATTTACATTGGAACAGCTGTAAATGCCTAGTCTATATGCAAAGTCAGTCCCCGTTTGAAGATTTTTTTTAAAGACTTCCAGTTCCAGTGTTCTATTCTGTAATTGTCCATTTTGCATGTATAACCCGTTATTATCTCATGAATTAGAATGTTAGAATGAATTTTAGAATGATGAAATCAGTGTAACTGTACTCCTGAAAAAGTATAGTATGGTTTATTTGTATTGGGAAAGATACAGACACATTAACTGGTTGAACAACATATATATGTGTGGTAATAATGCAGATATTTCTGAGAAAATGCGTGTGGCACACACCTCAAATTCTAAACCGAAGAGGAAAAATGTGCTTCCCGCCCGCGAGTCGCCCACCCGCCCGTTAACATGGTAGCAAAAGTGAAGCGCTGATCGCTCGCCCGCCTCACGCCCGCGTCCCGTGTCCGGTGTGTTTGCGCCGTAAGCCTCAGCTCAGCCCCTCTAACCTTCTAACTCTAGGGACACCCCTGGTCGGTTCCCTACCAATGTGACAACAGACAACAAAAAGATCCCAGTGCTCTACGACTTGTATTTTGAAAGACTACAGGAGTTCCTTGGTCAAAACATTATAGAATGGAGCAACATATCAACCAAGTATACTATTGTGTTCATCATGTTACAGCCACAAAACACAAAATCACACATATGTACCTGCTGCAAAGTGTTAGTTATGGTATCCAGGGGCGGAGCTTAGGGGCTGTAGGGGCGGGGCTCCCCGGGCCCGCGACGGGCGGGACCCAATGGGGGGCCCGGGCCCGTCGCGAGACAGCAGGCTCCGCCCCAGAGATATCCCGGCGGGCCCGACGTTCATGGTCATATTATTAGGTGTATAATAAACCATTGTAGCCTATAATATGAGTTGAACTTGTTGTGCTGCTATTTTCACACTCACATTTAACATTAAAACATATATATAAAAAAAATAAAGTGAATCCAAATGTATTTTGGGTAAAATCGTCATCACGTAAACCAACGTCATCAATCATCAATCACCCGTCATTCAACAGAGCGTCTGACGGTCTGCCACTGCCTAAGGCCTAACTTAAGCATGAGTACTTATAAACACAAGAGTGGAGCGACAAAACGCAAAGAAAAGGAGAAAAAGGACCAGGGAAAAGCTAAATTGTCTAAGTTAGATGGATATTTTTTTCGCCCTATTCCTCCTCCCGCGGTAGATGACTCTGAGCCTGAAGTTGCCAGCCGTGTTTCATCCCGAGGTCCGGGGATGAAACAGCGTTAGTGGGAGTGACGAGCCAGATTTACAGGTAGGCTAAAATCACGGACACACACTCAACAAGAAAATGTGAGTTTGTAAATGTTGATATCTATGGTTGTTGTTATTTCGTGTAGCTCGGCCGCCTAGCTTATTATTTCCTTCTCTGTCTCTCGGCTGTCTGTAGTGATGATGGCAATAGGGATGAGTCAGCAGCTGCTGCTAGCTGCTCGGGAGAACCAGGCCTGACGCCTGACCAGGCGCCACACCCCTCCCCCTCCGACTCCTTACCTGCTGCGGCGCAAGGTGAAGAAGTACCGGACACTGAAAATGAAAGCAGCAACAGGTCTCCTCCTCACGCTACGGGTGAAACCACGGATCATGATGTGTCCTCTGAGTCTTGCAATTATAATCTGGGGCGTGATCGGGGAAACTATTTGGAAAATATTGAGGATGCCAATATCAAAAGGTATATCCTTAAAATGGGCCTGTGCAAACCAAAAGGTCCATTTCCCAAAGACAATGATAATCGTTGCTTTTCAGAAACGTATTACACCTCCACAACTAAAGTTGGGATGAAGTTTCCACGCAGCTGGATGTGCTATTCACCAAAATTGGACTGCTGCTATTGTGAGCCTTGCTGGCTTTTTGCCCACCGAAACGCACCGTTCTACAACAATGCATGGGTCAATGGAATAAAAGACTGGAAACATCTTTCTACTAAAATTGAGAGGCATGAATCCACTCAAATTAACCTGGGTGCATGCATAGTATACAAGCAGTGGAAAAACAATGGCACAATAGACGCTGACATGGAGAGGAATGTGCGTAATGCTGCCCAATTTTGGAGACAGGTCGGGGAGCGCATTGTTAATGTAACCCTGACTCTAGCGTCAAGCAACTTGGCATTCAGGGGGCATCGAGAGGTCTTAGGTCAGGGAAAAGCTGGCAACTTTTTGTCAATAATCGAATTATTGGCTCGCTACGACCCTGTTTTGAAAGAGCTAATCAACCGACCAGAAGGGTCAGTGAAATACCTCAGTCACCAGATTCAAGATGAGATTATTTACATATTATCTCAACGTGTGAAAGCTGACATCATTGATGAAATAAACGAAGCCCCATTTTATTCCGTCATCATGGACACAACGCAAGATGTGTCAAAGATAGACCAGTTGAGTCAGGTTTACCGCTACATAACTGTTGTTAAGAACGACATGGATATTGCAACCGATATACAGATCAATGAAGTCTTTTTGGGTTTTGAAGTGCCTGAAGGTTCATCAGCTTCAGAGCTTGAAAACAAAATCCTTGGTTCTATAGAGAAAAACGGATTCGATCTGTCTAAATGCCGCGGACAGGGCTATGATGGTGCGGCTAATATGAGTGGTGTGTATTCAGGCGTGCAAGCAAGAATAGCAGAGAAGGAGCCCCTTGCCCACTATGTTCATTGCGCTGCTCATAATCTCAATTTAGCACTCAACGACTCTGTTAAAAATGTCCCTGGAGTAAAGCAGTTCTATGACACTGTAGAGACGCTCTACAACTTTTTTGGTCACAGTATCAAACGATGGGCATTGCTCAGTGAGTTAATGACGCCAGAGAGCAGAACTATCACATTAAAACGCTTGTGTCCCACTCGCTGGTCATCTCGCCATGATGCGCTTGTTGCGTTGAGGCACCGATATGGAGACATTATAAAAGCCCTCATCAAAATATCCCTTACCAGTGACAAAAATGATGAGCGAAATGAAGCAAGCGCACTCAAGAATACTATAAGCTAATTTCGCTTACTTTTTTTGGTCAACATGCAGACCAAGATTTTGGAAAGCATAAATTGTGCTTCACAGTTACTCCAAGCAAAAGACGCGGTTATTCTGAAAGCATCTAGTCTACTGCAAAATGCCATCACTGTTTTGGTGGAGTATAGGGGACAATTTGACGATGCGAAGTCCGCCACTCTTGCCCTGGCTACTAAATGGGGAAGTACAACGCAATTTGAAACAACCAGGGCCAGAAAAGTGAAACGTCACTCTTGCTCACTGACGCAGAGAGCAACTTTCGGGTGAATGTTTTCAATGCTTGTCTCGATATCATCATCCAGCAACTGTCCCAAAGATTCACCAGCTTAAATGCAACTGTGAACATGTTTGAGGCAATTCACCCCAACACACTACTGCACGCAAAGGACGAGGAGTTACACCAAGCTGCCCAGCGGCTTAGAGAGCACTATAGTCGGGACATCGCCGCCAGCTTCCCTGGCCAGCTGCTCTCTTTCAGAACCTGTTTCAGGGAACAGATACAAAAACTGAAATCTGTTGTGGATCTCGTCAAAATGCTCATTGTTTCCAACCCAGCAGTAACCTCTACATTTAGTGAGGTTTGCACAGCATTGATCTTATTTCTGACTCTTCCTGTCACCGTGGCAACCGCCGAGCGCTCTTTCTCCAAATTAAAACTCATCAAAAACGATTTGAGGAGCACGATGGGACAGGAGAGACTGAGTGGACTGGCCTTGCTGTCCATCGAAAGTGACAGAGCCAAGAAATTGGACATACAGCGGATTGTGGACGAGTTTGCGGAGCGCAAGGCTCGCCGAGTAGCCTTCAAGTAGTGGTGAGTAGTACACTTTATTTACTCCGTGCCGATTTTAATGTGTGGGGCCGCTGTGCCAATTTGACTATACTGCTCTGAGCTCTGGTGGTGGCTATATCCATGGGGCTGAATGGTGTGTCAGAAATGTAGTCATTTTATTAGGCTATGTTTTCGTCCTTGTGGTTTGTTGGACTTTATATTATGTTATATCATTATCTGATATATATATTCGTTTCTATACACTTTGTAGAAACGAAATCTTAAATATTACACTTTTTCTTTAGTTACTTTTCTTTCAAACATTGTTTTAAATTGTAATCTATACTGACTGAGCGATTTTTAAAGGGCCCGGTCATGTGGCCCCGCCCCCCGGCCCGGGTCTGATACGCGCCGCCACTGATTGTATCCATTAATATTCTGTAGTGTGGTTGTGAAAGTGTTACCCATTTGTGTGGCAGTGAAAGGGTTAACCTTATGTATTGTCGCAGTGAAAGGTTTAACCCTTTGGTAGTCGGGCAGTGAAAGGGTTAAGGATTCGGCCAAGCAAATCGGCACTTAAATGGCCATCAGTCTCTCACACACACCTGTGAGGAGAGCAGGTTACAGTCGATATGAAGTCCTCTCCCCGATCTCTGTCTTTGCAGCAAGGCGGCCATTACGGCTCCCTGGGTGTACAGGCCGGTGGCCAGATCCGTCATGGCGACCCCAGGCCTCACAGGATCCCCGCCCTACAGCAGAAACAGAACCGAAGCACGTATTTGTAGACCCTTTTACCGTCAACAGGGAGAGACTCCGGGGACATTAAAATGCTTCATTGGACAGGTCACTTGTTTCTGGAGCCCTGGAGTCTCTCCCCGGAAGATGCATGCACATTTTGGAGACGGAAACAGATTTTATTCCCCTTACAAACATCCTCATTTTCAACAAACAGTGAAAGGGTATTATGGGCTGTCTGGGACAAGGAGGCTAAATGGAGGAGGACGAGGGGCGTCATATCCTGTGAGAAACAAGGAGGATGTAACACTGTAAAATCTGACAGCATTCAATTTGGTAGCCAAACACTAGATCATTCTAAGGTAATTTATATCTCAAAGTAAAAAATAGAAACATAGGTTATATTTCAATTAGATTGCTTCATTGATCACCATGATCTTAGAATTGAAATTATAATTTCTCCTCAGGCCTGACCTTGGTTAACTAGGCCTTACTTTCTTTCAACCGATTAGCCGATTGAGCATTAAGATCCCTGTCTCTCGAAGGTCATAGTTGACTCAGTTTTAGGACAAAGCCAGTGGCATCATTATGCATCTTGAGATTGCATGGAATCCATTGATACCGAACATGTCATACTAGCTTCCCGGGAAATAGGCTAAATATTAGGCTAAATATCGGTCCTTTATCGTGTCCGATCTCTACAGCGTGAATATACTGTAAGACGGCCCCGCGTTTTTAGGTGCAATGTGTGGTAAATCACACCTTCTTATGTCTCATCTTATATTCGGGACGATACAATATATTGAAATTCTACGATGACTCCATGTGTATGAAAGCATTAGGGCTGCCCATTCTTGGTTGATTCATTGATCAGTTTGGCCTTAGTCGTTAGTTGTAGGGCGGACCTTCGATTATTTTTTTTGGAATTCGAAGCTTCGGGGCCGAGATTCGATTTTAATTCGAAGCTTCGAAATAAAAATAAAAATAAAAAAATTATTAAATAATTTTTATTATTATATATATATTTTTTTTTTAATGTTGTGGGACTTGTACAGCACCTTGTTCAACTTTGTCAGTGCTGTAAAGTTTAAACCTTTTTAAATCTTAGACAAACGAAACACTTTGCTTCCATGAAATATTGTAAGCCGTCATTTGAGGCTTTATAAAAGCAGCACAATGAACACACATCTGTCAGTGCCGAGTCCGACCTCATCTTAAATAACAAACAGCATTGCTTGTTGTAGTTAACAAAGAGAGGCAGAGTTGATTTTGCAACAAAAAAATATATATAATATTCCTATTTTTAATTTTTTTTTACATAATCGAATTTTATTTTCATATTCGAATCCCATGCCCATCGAACGAAGCTTCGAAGCTTCAAAGTATTTAAGACAGCCCTAGTTAGTTGATTTGATTGCTTTTTTCCCCTGCAGAATGAGCCATTTCCTGAAATATAATAAGCACATCTCTGGTAAGCGCCACATTTAAAGAAGTCCTTCTGCATTATTGCTCAAATCAACTCATCAATTCGCCGCCAAAATCCTCTTACTTGACTAAGAGGATAGTCCTATAACATGGAACACACAAGTGCATTCACATACTGTACACACAGAAACACTGTACACACTGTACACACACTTGCCTCTGGCCCCGTGATGTGCATCATGCCTGAGACAGCCGAGGCGATGGAGTCGTATCCTGGCTTCTGACACTGGGGACCCGTCTGTCCGTACCCTGGTGGAACGCACGCACGCACACACACACACACACACACACACACACACACACACACACACACACACACACACACACACACACACACACACACACACACACACACACACACACACACACACACACACACACACACACACACACACACACACACACACACACACACACACACACACACACGCACGCACGCACGCACGCACGCACGCACGCACGCACGCACGCACGCACGCACGCACGCACGCACGCACGCACACGCACACACACACACACACGCACACACACACACACAAATACACACGCCTTTTAGATTATGGCACACATGTGTGGTTCAGACGGACGGAATAGAATAGAATAGAATAGAAATACTTTTATTATCCCGTGGGAAGTTTGACAGCAGGATCGCGCTTAAGGAGATTTACGAGAAGAACTTTTGAAGAAAATAACCTTAGAAAATTGACATCCCGTCCGTTTTTTTTATTGGCTCCACACAAACTCATTGGAATCTTCAGAGGATTCACGTTGAAAAGCCTGTCGGCCCTCTCTACTGTAGGTAGCCCTGCACAGAGGAACAGACACAGGCCCTCTCTAGGTAGCCCTGCACACACAGAGGAACAGACACAGACCCTCTCTAGGTAGCCCTGCACAGAGGCACAGACACAGACCCTCTCTAGGTAGCCCTGCACAGAGGAACAGACACAGACCCTCTCTAGGTAGCCCTGCACAGAGGAACAGACACAGGCCCTCTCTAGGTAGCCCTGCACACACAGAGGCACAGACACAGGCCCTCTCTAGGTAGCCCTGCACAGAGGAACAGACACAGACCCTCTCTAGGTAGCCCTGCACAGAGGAACAGACACAGGCCCTCTCTAGGTAGCCCTGCACAGAGGCACAGACACAGACCCTCTCTAGGTAGCCCTGCACAGAGGCACAGACACAGGCCCTCTCTAGGTAGCCCTGCACAGAGGAACAGACACAGGCCCTCTCTAGGTAACCCTGCACAGAGCAACAGACACAGACCCTCTCTAGGTAGCCCTGCACAGAGCAACAGACACAGACCCTCTCTAGGTAGCCCTGCACAGAGGCACAGACACAGACCCTCTCTAGGTAGCCCTGCACAGAGGAACAGACACAGACCCTCTCTAGGTAGCCCTGCACAGAGGAACAGACACAGACCCTCTCTAGGTAGCCCTGCACAGAGGCACAGACATAGACCCTCTCTAGGTAGCCCTGCACAGAGGAACGGACACAGACCCTCTCTAGGTAGCCCTGCACAGAGGAACAGACACAGGCCCTCTCTAGGTAGCCCTGCACAGAGGCACAGACACAGACCCTCTCTAGGTAGCCCTGCACAGAGGAACAGACACAGGCCCTCTCTAGGTAGCCCTGCACAGAGGCACAGACACAGGCCCTCTCTAGGTAGCCCTGCACAGAGCAACAGACACAGGCCCTCTCTAGGTAGCCCCGCACAGAGCAACAGACACAGACCCTCTCTAGGTAGCCCCGCACAGAGCAACAGACACAGACCCTCTCTAGGTAGCCCCGCACAGAGCAACGGACACAGGCTCTCGCTCAGGCTCACAGAGTTTGTTCTGCTGGTGTTAGCGTGGGCAGAATATAAATCCATTGGGCTCGGAGCGTGCCAGCCGCTGTTTGTTCTACCAGGATTTGTTTTTCTCAGAAAAACACTGATTGATAAAAATCACAGCAATAACAGCGGCAGAAATAGAGAGAGAGAGAGAGAAAAAACATCTCGTTATGGAACTGCCCTCGTGTGGAATTTCGGGTTCTTGGAAAATGTTGTACATCGGTCGTTATCCAACGTGTGGAGTGAAATCTTTTGATTTCCTGAACGGAGTCAAATGAGAGTGAAAAGCTAGATAGTGACGTGTATACTGTACGCGGTGCGGCTAATGTCGGAGGTCATGCATCTGTGAAGTCAAACCACACACCGCTTTAACCCGTTCGCTGCCACACTACATAAGGTTAACCTTTTCACTACCGGTTAACCGTCTGTAGTGTGGTAGTGAAAGGGTTAACCTTCTGTAGTGTCGTAGTGAAAGGGTTAACCATTTGTCATGTGGCAGTGAAAGGGTTACACTTCTGTATTGTCGCAGTGAAAGGGTTAACCCTTTGGTAGTGTGGTAGTGAAAGGGTTAAAAGGAACGGTCCTGACTAGGGATGCTCGATATTGGCTTTTTTACCGATACCGATATACCGATATTGTCCAACTCTTAATTTCCGATACCGATATCAACCGATATCAACCGATACCGATATATGCAGGGTCCCCCCCCCCCAAAAAACTGAATAATTTCAGGTAATTAACATTACATATCTCGTCGTGTAATTAACACAACATTAGGCATACTTTGACAATAAATAAAATAATAATTTGTTCTTACTTGCTTGCCTGGGTAAATAAAGGTTAAATAAATGTAAAAAAATAAATAAAAATAAATATATATATATATTTTTTGAAAACCGATACCGATATTTTCCGATATCACATTTTTATGCCAATATCAGCCGATAATATCGGACATCCCTAGTCCTGACACTACCTGATGAAGGTATGAGGACCAAAACATTGTACTTTAACCATTTCACTACCACACTACCAAAGGGTTAACCATTTCACTGTGACAATACAGAAGGTTAACCCTTTCACTGCCACACGACAAAGGGGTAAACCATTCACAACCACACTAGATAAGGTTAACCCTTTCACTGCCACACTGCAGACGGTTAACCGTCTGTAGTGTGGCAGTGAAAGGGTTAACCGTCTGTAGTGTGGCAGTGAAAGGGTTAACTGTATGTAGTGTGGTAGTGAAAGGGTTAACCGTCTGTAGTGTGGTAGTGAAAGGGTTAACCGTCTGTAGTGTGGTTCTGTAGTGAAAGGGTTAAATAAAGTATATTTCCAGTAAAAGGACAGTGTGCAGGAAGAGTTCTCTTCTCTTGCTCATGGACATACGGACCGGTCTGTAAGAAAACTGAATGTGTGGATGAGCCTTTACTCATTTTGGGGACATTGTATTTGCCATCTTCGACAGAGTCAGACAAGTTGATAGACAGCGATTGCCATCTCTGCGCATCTGGAAAACTTTGTTTTAGAGTTGTTGGAAAGTGTATGTCTTCACTTTTGATGGAGCTAGGCTAACGGTGTCCCCCTGCGTACACTCATTGTGCTAATCTGAACTAGAGTGCAGCCAGGTCTATCTCTGTACCAGACGCACAGAGAGTAGACACCGCTGTCTATCTTCTCGTCTGACTGAATAATTGAATGTCCCAAAATGTTGGGAGTGTTCCTTTAAAAGAATAGATCGCTGTATTAAAGTGAAAAAACTTTTCAGAAAAGTAACAGAAGTTTAGTTTGTATTTGACGAGGATTTATGAT
>NW_028171791.1:0-17177 GCF_963971535.1 Notolepis coatsorum
GATACACTGGTTTTGTAAAACCACTGGCTGGCTGCTCTAATGCTGTGAGCATCATAGACTGTTGCTTTACCATACTTGATGGTACAGAAGCTGAAGCACTAGTTTAACAATTTACGTTATGTGCAGAGAAACAAGTTAAAAACAATTTATGCACTTTCAATAAAGCGTTTTAAAAAAAACTGTTGGGGGAACGACAACGACTTCGTAACCTAGTTACTTTCAAAGTAACTAAGTTACTCTGATAATCAAGTAATCAGTAAAGTAACTTGGATTACTTTTTAAAGGAGTAATCAGTAATCAGTAATCGGATTACTTTTACAAGTAATCTGTGGCATCACTGGTTGCTAATGTTCAAGCGAGGTAATTTAAAGATGGCGGGTTTCTGTTTTGAGCAGGACGTGTAGTGACGCGTTCAACCCTTCTGATTGGTTGAAAATGGCGTTCATGTTTGCACTACATCGCCACCTATTGCTTTGGAATTGTACTACATGTATATTACATCACTTTTACAGTTCCGTGAGTACACGGTTACTTTTTTTAAACCACCCGGGTGTACAGAGGTTTATTTTTTTTAAAACCTCTGCGTCAAAAATACCCGTGATCGTGTGGACTGGGCCCTAGATGGCTCCGGCTGACGGTATAGAACGGGGATCAAAGGAAAATATCAAAGGATCAAAACCCGAGTATAGTGCAGCCAGTGCAGAGAAGTGGGGTGACTTTGCTGGAGATCAGGCGGGCCGCTGCGTTCTCGATGAGTTGAAGAGCCTTTGGTGTTACCACACACACACACACACACACACACACACACACACACACACACACACACACACACACACACACACACACACACACACACACACACACACACACACACACACACACACACACACACACACACACACACACACACGCACACACACACACACACACACACACACACACACACACACACACACACACACACACACACACCGCTCGGCTAGATATAGGCGAGCTCACTTACAAAATGATACAACTTTATTGCCAGTTTACACAGTTTGCAGTTCCTTTCAAGAAATGTGCACACAGATTAAACATGCTGTTGCACATACAACACTTTTTATAGACGTACGAAAGATGTCAAACTGTCGTGCCGGTCATATGCAGTACGCATCTCATTATATCCTCTGGATTCAGGTTTCCGTTCAGCGACTAACGGGTACAATGAAGTTGGTGTTCTCTGTTTAACCCTTTCACTACCACACTACAGAAGGTTAACCCTTTACTATCACACTACAGATGGTTAACCTTCTGTAGTGTGGTAGTGAAAGGCTTAACCTTCTGTAGTGTGGTAGTGAAAGGGTTAACCCTTTGCTGTGTGCCAGTGAAAGGTTAACCTTCTGTAGTGTGGTAGTGAAAGGTTAATCGTCTGTAGTGTGATAGTAAAGGGTTAACCTTCTGTAGTGTGGTAGTGAAAGGTTAACCTTCTGTAGTGTGGTAGTGAAAGGGTTAACCTTCTGTAGTGTGGTAATGAAAGGCTTAACCTTCTGTAGTGTGGTAGTGAAAGGGTTAACCTTCTGTAGTGTGGTAGTGAAAGGTTAACCTTCTGTAGTGTGGTAGTGAAAGGGTTAACCTTCTGTAGTGTGGTAGTGAAAGGTTAACCTTCTGTAGTGTGGTAGTGAAAGGGTTAACCTTCTGTAGTGCGGTAGTGAAAGGGTCAACCCGTTGCCACGTGGTAGTGAAAGGGTTAACCTTCTGTATTGACAGTGAAAGGGTTAACCCAGTGGCCCCCAAACTACGGCCCGTGGGCCGTATTCGGCCCGCCTCCACATAGCTTAAAAAATACAAATAAAAAATTTAATATTTTTTTTTTTAGGATGGCAGCATCCCCATTGTCTGTGCTGAATGTTTGTTAGTGTTTGATATTTTTTGTTGGTTTTTAGTACTTTTAAACATCCATTTTTAGTAAGTAGTAGTAGATTTGTGGACTTTTTTTGTGTCCTGAAATGCGCCGTATGAATAAAATGCATTATTATTATTATTATTATCATCCAGGAGGGAAAAGACACTTTGGATAGTAGGGACTGCATCTCTGCCTGTCCTGGCCAGGAAACACTTTGCAACTGTGATCTCCTCTGGCAGTAGTTGGATATTGTAATGTGTGGCGAGGGGTTGCAGCAATTCCACTGAGAGAAACTGGTCTGAGGCTGGATGACATGCCTGTATGCATCTCAAGTTGTTATCCAACTCATGAGAACCTGCTCTCAAGCTCTTGCAGCATTCTGTCGACGACTGGATAGAACAGTCTCTGTCTCAGCTGATCTCCTGAGCTGAGGTCTGAGCTTGTGCCACAAGATGACTCAACTACATACTCGTCCATCCTTTTCTGCTTCCTCCTTTGGCTGGTAGTATGTTCCTCAATCCCAAGGCCATTACATATGGCCTTTGTCCTGTCATACATGTCCACTGCCATCTCTGAGGTGCGATAACCTTTGAGTAATAATAATAATAATAATAATAATAAAAATAGTGTGCCTGAAGAAGTCCACTATTATCCCTGTACCCAAAAAATCCAAGCCTGCTTGCCTCAACGACTACCGCCCTGTAGCTCTCACCTCCATAGCCATGAAGTGCTTTGAGAAGCTAGTAAAGGGCTACATCTGCTCCTCCCTCCCCATCAACATGGACCCCCTGCAATTTGCATACCGCCCCAACAGGTCCACGGAGGACGCCATATCCCATGTGCTGCACACAGCAGCATCACACCTGGACAAGAGGCAGGGGAACTATGTGAGAATGCTATTCATCGACTACAGCTCGGCATTCAATACCATAGTCCCCTCCATACTCATAGCCAAGCTCAGGGACCTGGGCTTGGGCTATGACCTCTGCCAGTGGGTCTTGGACTTCCTGACTGGCAGACCCCAGGTGGTGAGAGCAGGCAACTGCACCTCCTCATCCATCACCCTCAACATGTGTTCTGAGTCCCCTCCTCTACTCCCTGTACACACACGACTGTGTGGCTCAGCGGAGTAGCAATACAATCGTCAAATTTGCTGACGACACAGTGGTGGTGGGCCTGATCTCTGCCAACGACGAGAGGGCCTACCTGGAAGAGGTCAAGGTCCTGGCGGGATGGTGCCAGGAAAACAGCCTCTCCCTGAACGTCAGCAAAACAAAGGAGATGATTGTGGACTTCAGGAGGTCGGGGGTCAAGGACTACAGCCCCCTCAGCATCGACGGGGCACCGGTTGAGAGAGTCAACAGCTTTAAGTACCTCGGAGCCTACATATCCGAGGACTTGACATGGACCACACACATTGACAGTGTTGTGAAGAAGGCACGACAACGCCTCTACTTCCTCAGGCGCCTAAGGAAGTTCCAAGTCAGCCAGAAGATCCTTAAGAACTTCTACTCATGTACAATAGAGAGCATCTTGACCGGCAACATCACCTCCTGGTTTGGGAATAGCACTGCACAAGACCGAAGCAGACTACAAAGAGTGACACGTTCAGCCGAACGCACAATTGGAGGGGGGCTCCCCACCCTCCAGAACATTTAATACAAGCGTTGCAAGGGCAAGGCTAAGAGAATCATTAAAGACTCCAGTCACCCGAACAACTGCCTCTTTGAACTGCTGCGGTCAGGCAAGCGATACCGGAGTCTCAAGGCGAGCACAGAAAGACTCAGAAGAAGCTTCTATCCCCAGGCCATCAGGCTGCTAAACGAACAATGAATGAACACTACACAACAACAACCACCAAACGCACATAGCACACACATCCACACGCACACACTCACTTTAAACAAACACACTGTAGCACCCACTCCACACACTTTATAGCACACACCCACTTTAAACAAACACACTGTAGCACCCACTCCCCACACTTTATATTTATGGATGAAGGATTGCACTACAACTCGTACACCTTACTGTAAATTGTACCTAAAATTGTACCTCATCCCATTTCTGCTTCGCACTAGATAGTACTGTACATTAGTACACTGCATAGTATTGTGTATTGTATATTATATGGTAACTCAGAACATTGTACATATGTCTATACCGAACACTGTGACCTCATTTTTCTTCTTCTAAATTCATGCTATATTATGTTATTATGTTATTTGATACTATCTTGTCTAGCACAGTCTCTGGAGCGTAACAGTAAGAAGCATTTTGTATGAAAGTATTCTGTACTTCTGTATGACAACTATTAAAGAACTTGAACTTGAACTAGTACAGAGCTAGAGCTAGGTGGTCTGTAGGTACTGTATATGTATTTCACAAATAGTGTTATTTATTTCATTAATAGTATTATTATTTATTTCCTGAAATTTTTTTCTGTAAAGATCCCGGAAAGGGTTATTAATATTTGGTTATGTGTGGCTTTCTGGAAAACAATAAATGTTTATGTTTAGGCATCCCTGCGATCGTCACTTTTTCTGTTACAAACTGACCCCGGCCCCCACCAGAGAAGGGAAAAGTTATGTGGCCCTCACAGGAAAAAGTTTGCGGACCCCTGGGTTAATAACCGTTCGGTAGTGTGGCAGTGGAAGGGTTAAAACATGCACGGCGGCCAGAAGCAGTACCGCCTGAAGTCTCCGCCTCCTCTCGCTGCGAGGCACTTGAAAGGACCGCGCCACAGGTTGGCTGACTAATCTGCACACAAATTTACATTTGATTATTATGCTCCAAAACACCAGAGTCTACCAAGAATGTAAATGTGCTGCTGTATCTTCTTACAAATACATTCTATATTCTGAGGAGTCCATGCTTGGATTGGCACTGATGATAATCCAACTGATAATTCCCTGTAGGGAAGTTAGATCCTAATTATGAAAATGCAAATTTGCAATGCATGAGGGTCCTCCTTTTGTGTTAAATGGCTGCATAAAGCAAGCATTTGTTGACTCATGTTGATAAGAGTATTAACACTTGCAAAAGATCTGTTTAGGGTAGATTTAGAACAGATAAAATATATGCAATTAATTTGCACATTGCGATTAATCAGATTAAACATTTTAATCGATTGACAGCCTTAGTCAATACCTAGTCAGCTTTCCGTGCAAGTACAGAGAAGCTCTCCATCTCCAGGAGAAGAGTGTGGAGGAAAAAAGGTATTCTGGTCGCCTAAATATTAAAGGCAACCAACTTGTGTCTAACCACGCCCAACTTGCGTCTAGCCACGCCCCCGCGGCGACGCGGCAGCAGCAGAGCGTAGCGGCAGAGCGGAGCTCGGCCGCGGAGCTCCGTCGCGGCAGCATTATATGCCAGTAACCGCCCCTTATTCAGTATCCAGAAATAGCTCAATTGGCAACGCTGCATGGCTGTGGATCCTACGGCTCGTTGCTGGCTAGTTTGATTCCCTTCAATTTTTTATTTTATTTTTTTTAACGTGCATTCGCATTCTTTCGCCGTTAAGTTTAGGCATAACTTTAAGCATTGTTTCGGAGTTGGTTAAGGTTAGGCATTGTTTCGGAGTTGCTTAAGGTTAGAAGGGTTAAGTTTAGGCGCTGTTAAGGAGCTGGTTAAGGTTAGAGTTTGACTTAGAGAATGGCAATATTTTTTAACGTGCATTCATTTCGCCGGTTAAGTTTAGGCATTGTTTCGGAGTTGGTTAAGGTTAGGCATTGTTTCGGAGTTGCTTAAGGTTAGAAGGGTTAAGTTTAGGCGCTGTTAAGGAGCTGGTTAAGGTTAGAGTTTGACTTAGAGAATGGCAATAGACAGCCTATTTCCGCGCTGCAGCGCGAGGCAATAGACAGCCTATTTCCGCGCTGCCGCTCTCTCGCGCTGCCGTGGTCACATGGGCGTATTGGCCAATCAGAGAAACGCTAAACACAAGTTGGTTGCCTAAAATATTCACGCATTCTGGTCACAACTTCTGAAAAATAACAATCTGTATAGTGAGGGCTGTCCCCGACTAAGGATTTGGTTAGTCGACTTTGATTGGCCGAAATGAGCCAATAGTCGACTATTAGTCGACTATGAAAAAAATAAAAATGTTGAAGAAAAAAAAGTATAATTTTTTTTTATCATTCCATTTGGGCTGTGGGGGTGCTTAATGTCTGAAGGAGTCGACGGAAGGCTTCTTGTCCTCTGTGCAAAATCATGCAATTGGTCCACTGATGGTTACATCTTGATATTTGTCTAGTCTAGTGTGTTCATTAGATGGGTTAAAATCCTCTTTCAGTGCCTCTGTGCCTGTTTTCTTAGGCAGTTAGCCTCTGGTATGCGTGCCATTAGCGCTAACCACGCTTCTAGGCCTCTTTTCCTTTGGAAAGAATGATAATTTGTTTTAATTAATATTATTATTTTTTAAATTATAATACATTTTTTTTTTTTTTTCTTTTTGCATTCGACTAAGAGGTAGGCAGTCGACTACGGCTCCTTTCGATCGGTTAGTCGACTATTCGACTAATAGGGGTCAGCCCTAGTCAAAGTCATGCCTCCAAGAGTATAGTAACTATAAATAACAATCTGTAATAGTCAAAGTCTCCAAGAGTAGTTAACTATAAATAAAATAACAATCTGTATAGTCAAAGTCACGCCTCCAAGAGGAGTTAACCATTAAACAGCCTGTCTTTGAACGGCGGGGAGCTCTACAGCTCAGTTCTGGACGCCGGTCACATCTCACAGCGCCACAAGTGGAGACACAGGTCACATCAGTGAAGTACGTGACAGAAGCCAGCAGCCAGCTGGAGAAGAGATGTAAAGTTGGCGATATCATGACATCGAGCAACTCCTCACCATTTGTGGGGAGGAAGAGATTCAGAGGCAAACAACGGGCCACCGCAAGGCACTAGTTATTTATGCAGTTGTGTGTCTCGACGCAGTATACAAGTCTGCCTGTCTGCATCACTCCAGCTACACAGACTCGCTCTGTCATGAAGGCTATTCTCGCTCCTCGCGTCACAATGGTGCCTGATTGTCCAGCCGTCGACTAAAAACGCACTTCTTCAATCAATAAATGAAATGAAAAAAACAAAAACGGTCTTCTACTATTATGCACTTTGCTACTAAGTAATCTACCATGCCTATATTACTACCTGCTATGCTAATGTGTCTATAATACTGTGCACTCAAGACTCACGTTCAACACTGTTTTATGAACACTCTTACTGACCCTTAGCTGCCAGAGTTGTACCCTAATGCCGTAAATGCCCAAACCCCCCACCACCTCCTAATAGACAGTCTCCTCCCCACCGCATGTATATATTCCCTCCCCGCCGTATGTATATTTCTCTCCCACCCACCCACCCCCTCCTAATGTACAGTCCCCTCCCCATCATATGTATATACTCTGTCAGGATCTATGGGTAACAGTACTGTATATTGGAATACCGTTTATGTCACAAATGTATCAGTACTAAATACCTGTATGTCCCTATGCCATAAATGTCATGTATGTTGTGTATGTCATAAATGTCGATATGAATTGAAATGGGGGGACCCTGATGTAAACAAGACAAACGTCTTTCTCAGGTCTGCATCCCCTTAACAATTGTGTGTATTGAGCCGTACTGTATTGTACCCGTTCTGCAATCTGTTAATAAAGTTTTCATTCATTCGTTCATTCCTTCCTGCTGACTTGTTGTACAGAACTTCCTTCCTCCTGACTTGTTGTACAGAACCTCCTTCCTGCTGACTTGTTGTACAGAACTTCCTTCCTGCTGACTTGTTGTACAGAACCTCCTTCCTGCTGACTTGTTGTACAGAACTTCCTTCCTGCTGACTTGTTGTAGAGAACTTCCTTCCTGCTGACTTGTTGTACAGAACTTCCTTCCTGCTGACTTGTTGTACAGAACTTCCTTCCTGCTGACTTGTTGTACAGAACTTCCTTCCTGCTGACTTGTTGTACAGAACTTCCTTCCTGCTGACTTGTTGTACAGAACCTCCTTCCTGCTGACTTGTTGTACAGAACTTCCTTCCTGCTGACTTGTTGTACAGAACTTCCTTCCTGCTGACTTGTTGTACAGAACTTCCTTCCTGCTGACTTGTTGTACAGAACCTCCTTCCTGCTGACTTGTTGTACAGAACTTCCTTCCTGCTGACTTGTTGTACAGAACTTCCTTCCTGCTGACTTGTTGTACAGAACCTCCTTCCTGCTGACTTGTTGTTACAGAACTTCCTTCCTGCTGACTTGTTGTACAGAACCTCCTTCCTGCTGACTTGTTGTACAGAACCTCCTTCCTGCTGACTTGTTGTACAGAACCTCCTTCCTGCTGACTTGTTGTACAGAACTTGTAAGTCGCTTTGGATCAAAGTAAGCATGCAGCCCCAGCTGATCACTTTAGTCCCATCATGGGAGATTACCGACTTAAATTGTCAAGTTACATTGAACCGTTGCTAATCCTCTGCAATATTGTTCAATATTACACTTACTGTAGATTTCTGTATATATTTTTTTACTGTATATTTTAGAATTAGAATGTAATGTATGTACATAACATAGGACATTTTATTCTTAGGCTTATTGTATTCTTTATTCTTAGGCAATTATTTTCTTATGCTTATTCGTGACTTTGTTTGTGTCTACCTAAATGTTTACTTTGAGAGATCTGTAGTGCCAAATTTCCCTCAGGATGATTAAAGTATTTATATTCTGTTCTATTCTATTCTATTCTATTCTATTCTATTCTATTCTATTCTATTCTATTCTATTCTATTCTATTCTATTCCATTGACCCGTCCTAACTCTCTGGGAGCGGGGGGGGCAGCCACACAGTGTGGTGGACCAACTCCAGCTGTAATTCCAGTGCCTTGCTCAAGGGCAATGGCAAGTGAAAGCTAGCACGCACGTGGGAGAACACCGGAGTACCCGGAGGTCGGAGGAAACCCACGCAGATTGGGTTGAATTGAGGGAAACTCCACACAGAAAGTCCCCCCTGCTGGGACTTGAACCTGTGATCCTCTTGCTGTGAGGCAACAGTGTGCCACTTACCACTGCATTACCAGACTCGATCTAGGCTGAAGACTAAGGGTGGCCGTGTGACTTTGCAGTTGCTGCCCCAAAGTCTGCCTTTAATGAAATCCAGGTTAAACACCTACCTCTTTACCCAGCAGGCCTTTTAGCTTTTAAACTGTTTTGTTGCCTGGATTGTCTGATTCACACCTACCCTGTTTCATGTTGTGTATATTTCTTGTATTTATTGGTTTAAATAGAGACAGTGCATATTAAAGGAACATTACTGTAAATATGCCAGTTTAGCCAGATTGGCACATTTTCAACTGTAGTCTCTGGGGCAGCAGGTGTCATGAGCACTACAATAATTAAAGCACAGTACAATAATTAAAACACAGTAGGAATCAGTAGGTTACAAGCCTGCTGATAAAATACATTACAATACATTAAAATACATTACAACCCCTCAGTGAAAATGGTCGCACACTTGACCATCTCTCAACCAAGATTTTAAGTTTGATTTAAATTAAATGTAATAATAATAATGCAGGACCTCTTTAGAGAGGTCTTTATTCAGCATGCAATGACACAACGACATGCAATGGGCGGCACACACACACAGGAATACACACATGCATTGTCTTTCTCAGGGTTGCCGATGCGATTGAGCTCTGCTCTTAACAATCCATCCCGTCGTCCTTCCCCCCCCCAAGGGCTGCCGGGAGCAGACAGGCGTCGGCGAGGTACCGCGCCCGGGGACCAATCCAAGTGCTTCTGCCTGTCTTCGTCAGTGACGTGACAGCGTCAGCGATCTGTTGTGCATGTTTTTCCATTGGGTTTCTCTTATCGGGGATCCGGGGGGGGGGGGGGGGGGGGGACCCTTGCGAGCACGGGGAGAACATGCAAACTCCACACAGAAAGGCCTGGGAGATACCCCACCTGGGTAACTGGCATCACGGAAACCTGGTCCCCAAGCGGGAATCGGACCCTGGACCTTCTTGCTGTGAGGCGACAGTGTTAACCACTACACCACTGTGCCGCTGAAATTGATCTTTCATACTCCCTGAGCGTGTTGGCAGACTGTTCCAGGTGTGTGCTGCTCTCACGGAAAAGGCTGCCTGACTAAAAGCAGACCTCCTGTTTGGGACTGCACAGTCCCCTCTAACTACAGACCTGGTATATCTGTCAGCAGAACTACACAGTCCCTCTAACTACAGACCTGGTATATCTGTCAGCAGATGCTGTTCTGTTTTATGAAAGTACAGAGAGGGGGAGAGGAGCCAAGGCATGTAGGATTTTATTGGTAAGGCCGGCATCTTTGAATGTAATGAGATTGTCCCAGCTCAGTAGGTTCTGATTTGTTATGCTATGACAAGGGTGGTGGCTGTTTGTTTTCCTGTCTAGTACTTTCACAGCCTGATGGTAAACTACCTGTACAGATCGTAGTGTTGTACAGGAGGCTTGTGTCCAGCTAGTCAGACAGTATGACAAATGTGACATAATAATAGCATTAAAATACAGCGCTGCTGCTTTTGTTGTTTTGTTTCTGATGTGACGGAAGTTTGATAAGTGAAACTTTGCGTTGTTTACTACTGATTTGATTTGTTTTTTTAAATGTAAGATTGGAGTAAACTGTCAACTTTTCTCCTCTGACATAAACATCAGGCGATACAGTATTCACCAACCGCTTTGTGAAAAACATGCAAACAGTTTTCTTGGTGTTTAAATGCAGACATGAGTTAGTCAACCATTCAGTGGCCGATGTCATCGCCGCTGTTCACTTGTTTGCAGCTTGCTGCTTGGTTTCTACATGAACATAAATTACCGTATTATCCGCATACAACTGGATGTCAGACTCATTGCATACAGATGGAAGATCATTAATGTAGAGACTAAACAACAGCGGTCCCAATATAGATCCCTGGGGGATACCAAAACCACAGCTAAGGGCAGAGGATAGCTCACCATTTGCCCTTACTCTCTGAGTTCTACCTTCATGATAATACTTCATGTATGTGATGGTATTAGGGGAGAAGATATACCGAGAAAGCTTGGTGATCAGGACACCATGATCCACAGTGTCAACGGCTTTCTTTAGATCTAAAAATGCGGCTGCAACAACTCCCCCTTATCAACCTTAGATCTAATAAGAGGAAGAGAGGATCCAAGAGGAAGCAGATTGCAGTCTCTGTTGAATGTTTCGACCTAAAACCAAACTGCATGGGAAGCTGGTGCTAAGGTGACTCGTCAGTTGTTCTGCTATAATATACATATTATGTCTCTCTGCTATTTTGGACCTAACAGGTAGTATACTAATTGGCCTATAATTAGCTACCTCAGAGGATTTACCTGCTTTGTAGATGGGGGTTATTATAGCTTCCTTCCATGCTCCTGGAAAAGCATCTTCACTATAGGATCTATTTATGATAGTTGATATTGGTCCAGATAAGCATTCATTAAATTGTTTTTAGTAGCATAGTGCTTAGACCATACACATCCTTGGCTTTGGAGTTCTTCAAGGAATTAATAATTGTTGTCACTTTTGTTACAGTGATTTTGCACAGCTCAAAGACAGGCTGATTTTGATCCACTGGAGACATAATCAGATTAGTAGGGGAGCTCTGTTGCAGAGTCTGCACCGACTCTACCAAATAGGAATTAAAACTTGTTGCAATTTGAGGTCCATCCTGTGTAATATTGCCATTCACACAGATTTCTAGGCATTTTTTCCCGCAGTGTGTTTCCCTGTCAGCTTATTCATGTTCTCCCAGATCAATTTGGAGTCTCCCTTTGCTTGGTCAATGATATTAATAAAATAAATTGCCCTTTGCTTTCCTTATTTCTCTTGCCACCTTATTTCGCAGTCCTATAAACTTTAATTTATTAGTGGTCAGTTTTGATTTTATGGCTTCACGCTCCCTGATCATTTTAAGTGAATCACCTCCTATCCATGGAAGAGTGTTTTTCTGTCCACAACTAGGTTTTGTTTTCCTCATAAAAATATTCATTACACGTTGGACGGTAGACAAAAGGGCACGACAGTCAGAGTCAGCATCAGAGTAGGACAGTACCTCATTCCATTGGTGTGTTTGTTCCCCTTTAGGTATTCTAACTTGGCTAGGATTCTAACAATAAGGGTTGAATTATGGTCAGATAACCCTGTGATCATATTGAGAGTCTTAACAATTCTCTCTGGCTTATTTGTGAATATTAGGTCGATTCGTTTGCTGGACTGGATTCTTCTTGTCGGTCCCTTAACTAACTGTGTCAAGTCAAAGGTCTTTGTGATTCGTTTAAGAGTATTTTTCCATTTCTTATTTTTCTTAATCTTACTTGTTGTTACATCTGTCGTATTTGTATTGCTTTCTTTAAGATAAGATATTCCTTTATTGATCCCCTTGGGGAAATTCAGGCATCATAGCAGCATGGGGGAGGGGGGCGGGAGGAGGGGAGGTACAGGTAGTAGAAGACATGATATAGGTCATAGAATTATAGTACAGTGGAGAAGTAATAATAAAAATAGATTTTTTTTTTTAAATCTTTATTTTGAACATGTAAATGAATACAAACAAAATAAATAACTAAACAAAATCAAAACATAACTCAAACTAAATAATAACTAAACAAAAGCAAAACATAACTCAATTTACATGTTCGAAATGTACATGTTGTTAAGTGTAAACAATATAACGATGCATAAAGGTGCAAGATGAGGGTATGTATGCCCTCTCAGTTATATTTGCCCAGCAATAAATATAGTTACAATATATATATATATATCATCTAATATCTAATTTAATATATATAATAAAATGCTAAAGATATGCTCTGGTGAAGTAAGGTTTACCATGTTTTTACTGTTTTATTATAGTGCACTTTGGTGCAGCTGCAGTTGTTTCACTCTGTAGAGTGGTGCAGGCTCCTGGCCCAGCTGGACGAGCTGCTCTGGGGACGATATGACCCATCAGATTTTTTATTTTATTTTTTATTTATCCTTTATTTATCCAGGAATGTCCCATTGAGTTACAAGATCTCTTCTTCCAGGGAGTCCTGACCGACACGGCACACAACAAGTTTTAACATAAAAACAGGCCATATTCAAGATTCAACATTCAAGATTGTTTATTGTCATATGCACAGTTAAAACGACAGTTTTGCCATACAATGAAAATCTTACTTTGCTAGTCCACCCTTCACAAGAAAATCACTCAGTACTTAACTTAAACATATTTAAATACAAGCGAGTGCTAGAAAATAAGGTAAAATAGATAAAAATATATATATACAAGGCACAGTGAGTAACATTGCACGTTCCGATCCGATGTGAATGGAGGTGACATTGGGTCACAGCAGCAGTTAAAAGTGTCTTTAATGATTCATAGTTCATAGTTCATAGTAGAAGGTGTGTGTGGAGGGGGGGGGGGGGGGCTAGGCATTCAAGAGTCTGATGGCCTGTGGGTAGAAACTGTTTGTCAGTCTCGTAGTTCTGGCTTATAGAATATACAGTACAGTAAACAAATCAGTGCAGTGGCAAGAAGCATAATCAGATCAGCAATAGCATCAGGTAAAACAGCTACATGTTTCATGAAGGGCTAGTCGTAGCAGACCTTTAAAAGCATTCACAGTAGGAAGTGCCTCTAGACAAAGTTTCACTTGCAGCGTATTCCATAAAAAGGGAGCATAGTGGGAGAATGCAGCTTTACCGAGCTCTTGGAGGGGGTTGGGTTTGGACATTTACAGGGGCCAGTTTCAATTGTTCTCAGACCTGGCTGCATGTGTTCCCCAACTATGTATTTGTTTGATTCACCCCCCCCCCCCCCCCCATGTATGGGCCTTGTAAGTCAGTGATAAAAGTGTCTTTTAAGGATAAGTGAGCTCCTGCACTGATTATTATAGTTCAATATTCAATATTTGGCCCTTAAAAATCAGGCTTCGCGCGCTCGGTCAAAAAACACATAGATAATACATATAGTGGCCTTTTCAGCCTTTGAGCACCTGCCCCTCTAAAGTCCTGTGCATGTCCCTGATCAAAGGAACATTTAAAAGCATCCCATTTGCTGCTCGTCTGGTATTAAAAAAGCAAGTATAAAAGGACAGAAGCCTGGAGATATATAAGGGCAGCTTATCGAGCAATGACTTCAGGATAAAAATCACCCATGTGAGATTGTCTTCTTTGATGATCTTTGATCATTTCATCCACAACGTATCCGCTCTCGGAAATTGATTCAAGCCTATTAATTATTGTATGTAATTATTTTTACATGCTCAGTATATGTTCTTCTTTTTCTCATTATACATTGTGGCGCTCATGTGATATATGAAGTTAATTAAAAAGCATACGTGCAGCCAGTGGCGGACTGGGACACAAATTCAGCCCGGGACATTCAGACGCACCAGCCCACACACCGGCCCACGCACCGGCCCCGAAACCGGCCCACACAACGGGCGTTATGAAACACTTGTCCAGTATTAAACAACCCAAGGCTCTGGCTAAGGAGTCAACATCAGGGAGACCAAATCTACACACCGCCCCTAGATGTGCACTCATGCACAGTGCACACACACACACACAGACACACACATACATATACCGTTACTTCCCGTCATTGGCATATGTTTTTTTTTACTAACATCTTAGTGCCTCATTAGCCTAGGGATTAAGGATACATGAAGTATTAACTACACCATAATAATATTGAGGTTTTGATCCATAGAAAGTAGGGATGTCCGATATTATCGGCCTACCGATATTATCGGCCGATATCGGCATTAAAATGTGATATCGAAAAATATCGGTATCGGTTTTAAAGAAATAATATTTTATTTACATTTCTATAACCTTTATTTACCCAGGCAAGCAAGTAAGAACCAATTCTGATTTTATTTATTGTCAAAAGTATGCATAATGTTGTGTTAATTCCACAACAAGAGATATGTAATGTTAATTACCTGAAATTATTCCATTTCTTGGGGCGGGAAACCCTGCATATATCAGTATCGGTTGATATCGGTATCGGAAATTAAGAGTTGGACAATATCAGTATATCGGTATCAGTAAAAAAGCCAATATCGAGCATCCCTAATAGAAAGGTCTGTGCTACACAATTTCAGTTATTGGATTTATTGTCCTTTAATTTGGCACTCATGACATTAGTTGCTTGCCGTTTAATCAACATTGAAAGACCCCCCACTTCCTCCCAGATACCCATTCCAAGAGTCTCTCTCTCTCTCTCTCTCTCTCTCTCTCTCTCTCTCTCTCTCTCTCTCTCTCTCTCTCTCTCTCTCTCTCTGTCTGTCTGGACTGGGCTCTCTCTCTCCCCTCAGGGTCAGCTGTGCTGGACTGGGCGCTCTCTCTCCCCTCAGGGTCAGCTGTGCTCAGTGGCGGCCGCTGGGTACTTTGCCACTAGGGGCGCTATACCAAATATTTTGTACAGTACAGTACTGTACCACGCAAGACTCATGGCAAGACGTGAGCGATTCGACTCACGCTCACGGCAATGAATCGGCTCTTATGAACGAGTCGCTCAGCTGTTACTACAACAACACACAACCAGTCAAATAAAGTATAGTCTAGACTCTAATTCACAACTTGAAACACAATATAAATAGAAAAGTTAGAAACAAAACTCGCCGTCTCCAAACACAGGCAGATCTCTCCCTCTCTCCTTCTCTCTCTCACACACAGCGCGACGTGGAATCGATTCGTTACACAATCAGACCTATTATATACCAAGAATAACTTCAGTATGAGTACAGGGCTGTACACATATTTTGCATATTGTTAAACGAGCCAAGGCTAGCTATTAAACTATCGATATGAATCGAAAATCTGGGACCCTGATGTAAACAAGACAAACGTCTTTCTCTGGTCTGCATCCCCTTAACAATTGTGTGTATTGAGCCGTACTGTATTGTACCCATTCTGCAATCTGTTAATAAAGTTCTCATTCATTCATTCATTCAAACATAGACGATATTGAACAAGCCATAATCCACGTATTTTCAATCCGAGAGAGCTGCAGTAGTTAAATCAATGAGCCATCGACATAGTCAGTGTGGTAAGTAACGTTATTATTGCATCCAAGATTGATACACGGCTGGCTAGGCAGTTGGTAGTCATAGTCTTGTGTTATAAAATAAATAAACAATCAGCAATGTCTCGCTTCATGAATGGCCAGCACAGCAGTAGCCTAACAGTACTGCTCCTAAAAAAAACTATTTACAAACGTTAACGTTAAGCAGAGAGAGAGAGAGAGAGAGAGAGAGAGAGAGAGAGAGAGAGAGAGAGAGAGAGAGAGAGAGAGAGAGAGAGAGAGAGAGAGAGACTCACTGTTTAGTTGAAACGTCCAGGGCAGGAGAGCTTGATAAACGTGTATAATCCGCCATATAGCTTGTTGTTAGCCAAGTGTTAGCTCAGCTGAGCTCGTTAGCACAACACTCAACAAGTACATTCCTTTGTCCATTTCCGCTCGAACAGACTGCAAACTACCTGGCGTTCTATCGCCATGCTCTAAGACAAACTCTAACCTTAACCAACTTTGAAAGAGTGCCTAAGCTTAACAGTCTAAAGAACTTGCAGTCACGGCACGGCACGCTCTAAGACAAACAACAGTCCTAGACCAACCTAGGAACCAAGCTAGAAGCTAGAATTGGAACATTAGAAATTGGATTCGGCCAATCAGAGATCGTCTCTGTGAAATTCTGCCATGGAAAAAAATACTGGCGTCGGCCAATCAGAGAGCGTCTCCGCGAAATGCGGCTATGGAAATTCTTCACGGAAGTTCACGCTGCTGGCTAGACCGCTTCAAATCGCGCTCGGATTCCAACATAATAGTCATATTTCAACGCACAACGCCGTATGCACTGATTGGCTGTGACGGAGACAGCGATCAAACTGTGACGCGCACTCAGAGCGCTATCGCGTATAGCCCGGGCCGAGAAATACGAAAAAATAAAGAAAATTAAAAAAACGTGATGTCACTTCCTGCTCTGGAAAACGATGTTTTTTTAATTTAGATAATAACGTTATATTGCGCATTGGAAATACAAACATACTTAAAATGAGTAAATATTATTAATTTTAAACATGTTTATATTATTTATAGGGCTATAAAACACAAAAACGAAAAAGTTTTATTGTCTTCTTCTCTGATTTAACAGCAGCTGGCCAGCAGGTGGGTCGGCACCCTAGCGCCCCTAGTGGTAGAGCCGCCACTGGCTGTGCTGGATTGGGCGCTCTCTCTTTCCTCAGAGTCAACTGCATAAGAAGAACATCAGCAATCAATAATA
>NW_028171790.1:0-27500 GCF_963971535.1 Notolepis coatsorum
AGCAGCCCAGCATGATAGATGAGCTGGGTTAGTGTATTGCAGTGAGTCAAATCCCCGCAGTAACCACAGCATCCTCCCAGCTCGCCCTGCCTGAGTGGGGTCACTCATATCCTGTCTGCTAAAAGCAGCTGAACAGACATTCATACAACCCTCTATGGTTTTAGCGTTCCACGCCTAGAACATTACGTATTTTGTTTATCCCAGGGAAACATTTGAATGCAACACTGCTAGGGGGGGGGGGGGGTTGACAAGGGCACTAGCAAGGCACATCTAATAATATGGTCTAGTAGGGCTGTCGGTTGTCTCTAAGAATATCATTTGACTATGAATAGGCTGAAATGAGGCAAATCTCAATGAAATCTGAATATTCATAATAGAATTGACATATCATTACCACATCAAAGCGGGCGTAACATGCTTAAGATGAACAAGTTCATTGTGTGTTGTATTAGCTATTGTGGGCAGTACCGGATAGGAAACAATCTGCAGGCATCAGCAGAGGATGGGAGAAGATCTGTGACACTATGAAGGTGCCCTTTAGCAAGGCACTTAACCCCCCCCCCGACAGCTGCTCCGTCACCAACACAAAAGAAGAATGTATGTGTGAATGTATTGTATGTATGTATTGTATGTAGTAGGTAGGGATGGGACCGAATTTTTGTAATTTTGTAAAAAAAATTAAATATTATATAAATTTAAAATAATTATGTTTTTTTTTTTATTGAAGCAAACATTCTTATTTAATTCCTTTTTATATTTAGAGGCAGCCTAATTTTCATAGCCTAATTGATCAAAAAGATGCACATGCTACTGTTTCTGTTTGTTTATTAATGCCGGTTGATAGGCCAATGCAATGCTGTTATTATAGGCTACGATGGTGAATGGTGTCACTTTTTTTAATTGTCGGTCAGTTGTAAAAAAATATATATATATATATATATATTTATATAATTTTTTTTATTTGTATATAGCCTACATTTGGGGGGGGGGGGGGGGGGGGGAATATTCGAATATTCGATATTATGAAACACGAATTTTCTAATAGCACTTTTGCTAGAAAGTCCCATCCCTAGTAGTAGGGCTGTCCCTGACTAAGGATTTGGATAGTCGACTATGATTGGCCGAAATGAGCTGATAGTCGACTGGTAAATGAATTAATAATTTTTTTAAATGTATCATTCCATTTGGGCTGTGGGGGTGCTTAATGTCTGAAGGAGTCGACTGAAGGCTTCTTGTCCTCTGCAAAAGCATGCCATTGGTGGATGGATACATGTTGATATTTGTCTAGTCTAGTGTGTTCATTAGACGGGTGAAATCCTCTTTCAGTGCCTCTGTGCCCATTTTCTTAGCCTCTGGTATGCGCGCCATTAGCGTTAGCCACGCTTCTAGGCCTCTTTGCTTTTGGAAAGAATGATTACAAAATAATAATAATAATAATATATATTATAATATTATTATAATTTCTTTTTTGCACTTGACTAAGCAGTTGGCAGTCGACTACGGCTCCTTTCGATCGATCAGGGTCAGACCTAGTATGTAGTATGTATGTATGTTTGTACTATACACAGTATGTGTAATGCAAACAAAAAGAAGAGGTAAAAGTTAAGCATTCTCAGTAGTGAACACATTCTTGGCTTGCATAAAGTTGTCTTTATGGTAATAATCTTGAATATTTTTACATTAATGAATGTCTATTTTTCCCCTCTCTATCACCAATTGATATAACACAAAAGTGATTCTAATCATAACCAGTTCATGGATGTTTTTGACATTTGCTGTTATAGACAGTGGTGTCTGGTAGGTCGTTCCCTGGAGAATCATCAGTGATGTGATGTGTTTTACGTCACCGGCAGTAACGTGCAGTTTTGGAACTCAGTAGTTAATGTGCAATTTTCAAGATGGAAATCAAGCCAGTACAGTGCAAAACTACAACAGCAATGACCACTCATCACCAATAGATGTCGCCAAAACAAACTAAAATGAAGATCTGTTTTAAAATCGTTCTATATTGAATAACGGTTTGTATATGGTGTTTCCAATAAACGACTGAAAATGTCTTAGCAGCATCTCTACATCTTTACCCTCACTGAGAATGCAAGGATCTATCAATATGCAAATTTGCAACAAGCATCCATTAATATTTATCGGGAATTCAGAACATTCAATATATACCTACTTAGCTTTCTGTGTAGCTGAAGTGAAAGATGTCAAGTTACCGCATATTAGACCACAACAGGTTCGACATGTTAGTGACATCACACATGCAACTCAGGTTTCAGGGAAGTAATAATAATAATAATAATAATTTCTATTTAAAATTTATATAGCACCTTTCATGAGACCCAAGGCGCTTAATAGTGGAGGGGGCAAACTAAGGGGAAGGAGATCAGAGGAACAATTAAGTCAAAGAAAAAGAAGCAGGGCGTAGGGAGGTAGTGGGACCTAAGGCTTAGGGAGCAGGGCGTAGGGAGGTAGTGGACCTAAGGCTTAGGGAGGTAGTGGGACCTAAGGCTTAGGGAGCAGGGCGTAGGGAGGTAGTGGGACCTAAGGCTTAGGGAGCAGGGTGTAGGGAGGTAGTGGACCTAAGGCTTAGGGAGGTAGTGGGACCTAAGGCTTAGGGAGCAGGGCGTAGGGAGGTAGTGGACCTAAGGCGTAGGGAGGTAGTGGGACCTAAGGCTTAGGGAGCAGGGTGTAGGGAGGTAGTGGACCTAAGGCTTAGGGAGGTAGTGGGACCTAAGGCTTAGGGAGCAGGGCGTAGGGAGGTAGTGGACCTAAGGCGTAGGGAGGTAGTGGGACCTAAGGCTTAGGGAGCAGGGCGTAGGGAGGTAGTGGACCTAAGGCTTAGGGAGGTAGTGGGACCTAAGGCTTAGGGAGCAGGGCGTAGGGAGGTAGTGGGACCTAAGGCTTAGGGAGCAGGGCGTAGGGAGGTAGTGGGACCTAAGGCTTAGGGAGCAGGGCGTAGGGAGGTAGTGGGACCTAAGGCTTAGGGAGCAGGGCGTAGGGAGGTAGTGGGACCTAAGGCTTAGGGAGCAGGGCGTAGGGAGGTAGTGGGACCTAAGGCTTAGGGAGCAGGGGCGTAGGGAGGTAGTACACATACTTGCAGATGACGCTTCCCCTGGACTTGGTGTGACAGGGTTTGATCTGCAGCGAACAGGCCACGGCCTTCCACAACTCTGGACTGCACTTCCTGATGTCCAGAACAGGGATGTTCATGAACGGCATCTTGATCGTCCCATTGGACCACAGCTTGATGTCATTCATGGCCCCCTGGTCCGATTGGACGTTGCAGCTGCGAAACAGCTCCGTCGGCCTATGGGGAGAGGGAGAGGGAGAGGGAGAGGGAGAGAGAGAGAGAGAGAGAGAGAGAGAGAGGGAGAGGGAGAGGGAGAGGGAGAGGGAGAGAGAGAGAGAGAGAGAGAGAGAGAGAGAGAGAGAGAGAGAGAGAGAGAGAGAGAGAGAGAAAAGTGGGGGTGTGTAAGAACAGTGTGCAGGATTTTCTTCACGTTACTAAAAAGACAAAGTGGAACTATTACAAGCCAGGTGTCCCCGCGTCCATACTTTCCGTAGCCGCATTTCTGCAGGACGCTCTCTGATTGGCCACTGACTGACGCTCTCTGATTGGCCACTGACGTGTTTGCCCAATCGCGTGACGAGCTGTGTCTTTGCCCATTTCCGCGTCGAACAGCCTGCAAACTACCTGGCGTTCTATCGCCCTGCTCTAAGACAAACTCTAACCTTAACCAACTTCGAAAGAGTGCCTAAGCTTAACCAGTGTAGAAACTGGCGTCGGCCAATCAGAGAGCGTCCTGCAGAAATGCGGCTACGGAAAGTATAGACGCGGTGTCCCCACTCTCTAGCAGCCACAGTTTTCGCCTTAGGAAGTTGAAATTTGGCATGGAGATTGTGTGTGTGTGTGTGTGTGTGTGTGTGTGTGTGTGTGTGTGTGTGTGTGTGTGTGTGTGTGTGTGTGTGTGTGTGTGTGTGTGTGTGCGTGCGTGCGTGCGTGTGTGCGTGAATGCACGTGCGTACGCTGTCACAGCTTTCGGGGATTTGCGCTTGTTAAATTGCCAATCTTGCATCATTCAAATTATTCAATGGGTTTGTTGAATGGGTTTGGGTTTGTCTCATCACAGTGACATCCATACATATATCATTGACTCGTCATAACGTCCGTTGATACAACAATTGATACAACAGAGAGACAGAAGCGCAGCAATGACCCTGCAAGCCAGATTGAAAACGACAGAAAACAATCATTATGTTTCTGTTTGAAAGCCTCTCTCGGCCACGCTTCCCGCCTTCCTGAAAGCCAGCTTTGAACAATCCGTGTTCACTTCCTAGGAAGGAAGGAAGGATGGAGGGGAGGAAGGAAGGAGGGCGGGAGGGATGTATGGATGGAGAAAGGGATTTTAACAGCACAGGACCAAAGTCGTCATTGTTTTAGAGTCAAGCACCGATCTGGACGTCCAAGGCAGAGAAAATAACCATCAACGTTCAGAACAAGTTCAAATGTGTCGACTGTCGATTCTGACAGGAAGCGACTATATGAAGTGCGATGCTGAAACGGGATCTCCCCCCTTAGGGATGAGAAGAACGCAATATGGTCAAATATGGACTATCATTGAATTTATTAGATACCATATGACCATTCCCTGCGAACATACAAACAGAGGACGGGGACCACAGACGTTTCCTTGGAGAGACGTCTCCGTCCTCCGTGTCGTGAGCCAAGTGCAATTTGAACCAAAGTCGACGTGAATTCCAACTACGAATGGAGTATTTGCCAGATGTTATTACAACCCTGTGACAGCAGGACTTGTGAGTAACCTTGAGGGACGGCTGGGATTAAGTGATCCCTGACCAAATCATTGAGAAAAAAAACAAAAACAAAGATGGCGGTTACTGTATGACCTGGGTGTCGCTAGGTTACGCAGACGCTCGGGGACAGAGAGCCTTTCTGAGGAAACAGAGAGAAGCGACATGCGAGGGTTGTTTTCCTCGGAACCACGCAGGACAGGAAGGGTCTTTGATGTGTGATTGGTGGGTTCGGTCTGAAGTGAGTCAGCTAATTGGTGGGTAGAGAGGGAGGGGGCGGGAGCCTCCCGCCGGAGGTTTTCTTTTCTTTTTTTGGGCGTGGTTTCCACCACCACCACCGCCGCGCTGGCCTCGACTGAATGGGCAGGTTTGTTTATAATCTCTAAATGTGTGTGTGTGTGTGTGTGTGTGTGTGTGTGTGTGTGTGTGTGTGTGTGTGTGTGTGTGTGTGTGTGTGTGTGTGTGTGTGTGTGTGTGTGTGTGTGTGTGTGTGTGTGTGTTTATGTGTATTGCCATGTCTGTGTGCAATGTGTGTGTGTGTGAATCTTGACCTAAACTTGACCTGGTACATGGCCAGCGGTCAGGGTGGTTTTCCTCTCAAACCCCAAATAAATTCGAATGACCCGCTATTTACAATGGCTCACTCTTTCACTTATCACACAACATTTTTAACATCAAATAATAAAAAAAAAAAAAAAATACCTTCAGAGAGAGAGAGCAACCAATGCTTGGGAGGTGTAGCTAAGGAGGCCAGACTTAAAGGCTGGGGAGGTGTAGCTAAGGAGGCCAGACGTAAAGGCTGGGGAGGTGTAGCTAAGGAGGCCAGACGTAAAGGCTGGGGAGGTGTAGCTAAGGAGGCCAGACGTAAAGGCTGGGGAGGTGTAGCTAAGGAGGCACTTAAAGGCTGGGGAGGTGTAGCTAAGGAGGCCAGACGTAAAGGCTGGGGAGGTGTAGCTAAGGAGGCACTTAAAGGCTGGGGAGGTGTAGCTAAGGAGGCCAGACGTAAAGGCTGGGGAGGTGTAGCTAAGGAGGCCAGACTTAAAGGCTGGGGAGGTGTAGCTAAGGAGGCCAGACTTAAAGGCTGGGGAGGTGTAGCTAAGGAGGCCAGACGTAAAGGCTAAAGGCTGGGGAGGTGTAGCTAAGGAAGCCAGACTTAAAGGCTGGGGAGGTGTAGCTAAGGAGGCCAGACTTAAAGGCTGGGGAGGTGTAGCTAAGGAGGCCAGACGTAAAGGCTGGGGAGGTGTAGCTAAGGAGGCCAGACTTAAAGGCTGGGGAGGTGTAGCTAAGGAGGCCAGACTTAAAGGCTGGGGAGGTGTAGCTAAGGAGGCCAGACTTAAAGGCTGGGGAGGTATAGTGTGGTGCGAAATAGCCAAAGCTAATAACTTACTCAGTCCAAAGAGACCTGGTTAATACGATTTATTACCTCAATCAAAGTATCAATACAAAATAGTAAGAGTTAGGCTGGATGACTCTCAACAAAGTGTTTAGCTTAAGACACCACGGGAAGAGAGACCCCCCACCGGATCTTGGAACACCTTTATACAAAACTGGAAGGGGTGGGGGCCACAGGAATACACGAACATAGGGGTGTGACATCTTTGGGGACATTATGTGTGCATACATACCAACTGTCTCGCCTGTTTTATTGCAACTACTATCACCGACATCTAAGAAAGGAGATCCCCCCTTGAACGGCCCTTCTAAGGTTTCTCTCCTCCACATTGCCTGTGGTGCATTTTTTCCTATTGCTAGGTTTTAGTGAGTTTTTTTTCCCTTACCTTCACGTGGGGTACGTCTGGGAGTGTTGCATTCATTTATTTTACATTTTTTGGACTTCATGGTGTTTTTGTTTTGTTCTTGATTTACTGTGATGTTTCTTCTTGACTTGTTTAAAGAAGACGTGTCCGGCCCATGGGGACATTAACGTGTGTTGTCGGGCCTTACAAATACATTCGATTTGATTTGATTTGATATGGAAGGGTGGGGAAGGGGGAAGGAAGGAATGGGGGGAGGGATGGGGGGAGGAAGGAAAGATGGGTGAGAGAGATCAAAGAGAGAGGGAGGGAAGGCAGTCTTATCTTCCATAATAGCTAAGGAGGCCAGGAGAGAGACAAGAAGAATGGTGTGCTAAGGACATGTTGTTTTCAACAGCGATTTGATTCAAATATAATTATTTGTGGTGAAGGACATTTAAATCGTACATTTTGACCACATGGTTTGATTATTAAATTTGATTTCATTCAATACTTTTTACAGGTATACGAATGGGACAGGACTGATTCAGTCAGTAATAACTGAATATAGGCACATGCTAATTATGATGAACATTTGACTAAATAACATACAGTTGGACTTCCTTATTCGTATTGATATATTGTGTAACAGTAAGAAGCATTTTGTATAAAAGTATTCTGTACTTCTGTATGACAACTATTAAAGAAACTTGAAACTTGTGAATATCGATATTTTTATGAGTATAAAAATAATAAAACAATTAATTTTTTATGTTTATTTAAATAACAAATGTATTAAAATTTTGCAGCAATTCTTTGTCGTTGCCGCCATCTTTAGTGTTACAGATTTCTCCATTCAAACTACCACAGTGATCCTTCTCATTTTATAGTCGGTGGTCTCCAGATGTGATGGGAGGACTGCACTGCATATTGAATGCCACAGTGCAGAGTTGCAATTCAACTGAATTTCCATGAAATGGGGATGTTTTAACTAAAACATGACACAGGACCTAGTATTTTAGTATAGTATAAAGTATTTAAAAAAAACGTTTTTTTAACATATGCAAATATATCGATATGTGACGGCACTTATCGATATCACGCAGTTAGATCGATAAGTGGTCTCTCAGCCTTAAATGCGACATCACAGGCATCTCTCTCTTCCCTCTCCTCTCTCTCCCTCTCTCCTCTCGTTCTCTCTCTCGTCTCTCTCTCTCTCTCTCGCTCTCTCTCTCTCTCTCTCTCTCTCTCTCTCCTCTCTCTCTCTCTCTCTCTCTCTCTCTCTCTCACACACACACACCACACACACACACACACACACACACACACACACACACACACACACACACACACACACACACACACACACACACACACACACCCACACACACACCCACACACACACACACACAAACAAACACAAAAAACACACACACAGCTTACACACAGTGTCTGTCTTCCATGCTGGCTCCGTGGCCAGGGACCTGGCTCTCGGTTGCTTTTGAACTCTTCAGGGGGGGGGGGGGGGGGGGGTCCCCTGGACCCCATCAAAGGGAACCAGAGCAGCCCCCCGACACACACTCTGCTTGTCTGAACTTCAAGTCCCATAATGCCGCGGCGGGAATCGGCGCGCTAGGATTTCGACCGATGGTCTGCATTGGTAAAAATAACAAAGAATTCTTGGGATAGCTTTGGATTGTACGTTGAGGGTGGGGGAGTGTTACACCAGACCATTCCGACATGCCGATGGAAACAACTTGGCCACTCGTGCAGGCAGACTCTGTTCTCCTTTTGGGACCGTTGCCAAGTCCCTGACTCTTGACCCACTAAGCGGTTTTAATGTTGTTTTCTGTTGGCCGTCATTAACATCAATAGGAACTGGACAGAAATGGTCTGGCATGGTGGCTGGTGCACGGCACAGTTTCACTTTACCCATCTACTGCCTTACACTGTAATCATAAATACCTACCTCAACCTACAGTCTACCCATATAATACTAATAATAATACTAATAGTGTATTTGTACCTGTCGAAGTGCACGCTTTAGATAGATTTCTGTGTGCATTTGTGGGATCAAATAAAATGTAAATGAAAATGTTGTAAACTTACATGAAGATATTCAATTGTCGTCCTTTTTTCTGGATGGAAATGAATGGTTTTAGATGGTTTTAAATTATCATTAGTAGCAGCTCTAGTTTCCATGAACATTCTGATATTATTAGGAATAACCTTTCACCTTTATGAGGAACGTGAATATGACAGCTGGGGATCTGCTAACCCTAACCCTGACCCTAACCCTAACTTATCCTGTTTCTTCTGAACCTTATCTTAACCTCTGAACCCCAGATCCAAAATCACAAAGACGTAACATGTAAATCTGCTTTGCCCGGTTACTGTCTATATAACTTCTGTTTCCCATGGTAATATCTGGAATATTCAATGAACTCATGTATACAGTAGGATTGAACCAAATTCTTCAAAGCTTCAGTGGTTTCAATCGCTGCCATTGTAATCAATGTGAAAATCACACTTTGAGCGCTTCGATTTCTTTCGTGTTGGATTTTTTTGCCACTCCCAAAAATGTGCCTAGGTTACCATTGGAAATACCTTGTAGAAATAATAACTCAACATTATTTTAAGAATCAGTTAATCTCACGCTTTCATGTTTTACATATATTTAAAAAAAAAAAGTGTTGCATATACTGTATATACTTGTTTTGTAATGTTTTAAATTAGTACACTCATTTGAGTAGTGGAAAAGGGGTAGGATTAAATACTTCTTCCTACTCATTTTCGAACATGTAAATTGAGTTATGTTTTGTTTTTGTTTATTATTATTTTCTTTCATTTCATAGAGATCAATGATTTGTTTTGATTTTATATTGTTTGTATTTACATGTTCGAAATAAAGATTTCAAATCAAAATTAAAAAGAAATCTCAATCAAGGACATCATAAGAACTATCGAACACGTGGCTCTTGCTTAACCGCCGCATTGAAACTTGGAAGCGTGGGAAGAACGCGGCTTTGATTATTCAATGGTAATAATTATGGTAACCGGGACATCCCTAGTGTAGCTACAGGGACATCTGTGATGCCAATATGACGTAGCGTATAAACAGCTCATCCCGAATAAGGCCTGAAATGCAATATTGTTCATGGAAATGGACTCGGAGACAGACAGATGCATGCTGGCCTGTGTGGATGTCTCTGTGAACCACAGTGTGTGTCCGTACTGTTTGACTTTGTTTAGATGTGTATATTGACTTCCCCGGAGCAGCCTTTGATGCCGCTGTTTGGCCTCTGGCCCCATCCGTAGACAGTGTGTACAAGACACAGAGGTACTGAGACAGTGGGTCCAAGGTCAGAAGACTTTGTTCAAGCTCTCTCTCTCTCTCTCGCGTGCGTGCAAGCTCTCTCTCCCTTTCTTTCTTTCTTTCTTTCTTTCTTTCTTTCTTTCTTTCTTTCTTTCTTTCTTTCTTTCTTTCTTTCTTTCTTTCTTTCTTTCTTTCTTTCTTTCTTTCTTTCTTTCTTTCTTTCTTTCTTTCATTTGTTCGTTCGTTCTTTCTTTCTTTCTTTCTTTCATTCTTTCTTTCTTTCGTTCTTTGTCTCTTTAAAACACCCACCCACACATTTTCTGATACAAACTATAGACACAGAAAATGCACGCACGCATCCACACACCCCTACAAACACACACACACACACACACACACACACACACACACACACACACGCACACACACACGCACACACACACACACAACAGTTCAGTAAACACACAAAGCACTACTCCAAAGAGTTGTAATATACAGTACAGCACATATCGCAGTACTACCCCACAGTAATGCAGGAGTCACCAGGGAGGAAGTCTGATCCTAATCCACCAACTGCTAAACGACAGCAGTCCCACCTCAGGCCTTCAAATATCCTGTGTGTGTGTGTGTGTGTGCGTGTGTGTGTGCGTGTGTGTTTAAACATGCATGATTCACGCTCTGCAGCCCAGAGGGTAACGTGGCATCCAGCTCTCTGGTCCCTGGCTGTGTGACGCTACTGTATGCTACATGACACATACATATCATAACCGGACAATAATCGGACCAGAGTTCGTTTTCTCGGATAGTTCGCTTTTTTCAAAAAACAATAAGAAGCAATATATTATTTTATCTAACACCACAAAATCCAACAATTAAATAAGTAAACAAATAAATATCCAGCAAAATATAATAAATCAATTAAATCAGTTACAATCAGAGACAGGAATGTTCAGAATACGTCATCTGAACTGCCCAGTAGGTAAAGTGATCCTTTTGAGGGATGTTTTAAGCGTATTCCAAGTGGTTGGGGCACTGAAAAAAAATACTGATATCGAATGGACATAGAGTGCAAATGACTACTACTCCTACAACTGAGAGGAAATGAAAAGTAAATTAACATAGAGTGAAATTTACTTTAAGATCCCTCATTTCATTTGATTAAAAACCAAATGATCGTTTCCGACGTCCACATGGGTGTCCGCGTACCTCCCAGATTTTGTGAGCGAGCGAATACCCCCATGGAAAAATGCGCGCCGATTGCGCATGTGCGCGGACTGTGATGTACTATAAACAGAGCCTTGTGCACAGCCGTGTCTGTAGCCGCGCGTGCGTATGTGTCCGTTTTTGAGTGTGTCCGTTTTTGAGTATATCAGCGCGTTTACTCAAGACACATTTTGATATCATCTAAAGATAAAATCCACTTGGCCACTTATTTGCCCACTCGCCCCAAAGGTGTTGAAAAGGTACTTCAGAGAGTCTGTCTGCTTTCTGCGCACTGCCATGTTGAATCGAACACGACTTTTGAGTGAAAATAACAGATTTAACGTTCTTAAAGGAACACGGCAACATTATTGAAAATGCGCTTACTGTCTTCTCCAGAGTCAGACAAGAGGATAGATACCGATTTCATCTCTGCGTATTCGGTAAAAAGCTATCTGGCTGCAAGCTAGCCTAGCTTAGCACAAATTAATGGAAGCAGACACGGATCAGCAAGAGGAGAGGTGTTTTTGGCCAACAACTAGGCTAGCTGAACAGCATCCACCGTCGTTTTACTTTCGCTAACACTCTTCTGCAAGAACTTCCCGCATTCCGTTGGGTGCGCTTGTTATTACCTCCCAGGTGCTCCTGATTGCTGCGTGAATTTTAATGGCTTGCAGTAGAGCATCAGTGTTACATATATGGCTGCTTATTTTGTTCTTTTTCTTCATTATATACTTTTCATATGTTATTCTCCTCTCCTTTGCCTTCTTGTACTTTAAAAAATAAAAGTTGTTATTGTTGTTGTTGTTGTTGTTGTTATTGGCTCTTGTTTCTGTGTTTTGAACATAACATCTATCCGTGTCTATCTTCCATTCTTTTTTTTGCTATAGTGTTTGCCTTATGTCTCTGATCTTGTTTTGAGTTTATTTTCTAGACCATGTTTACATTTCGTATTTCGTTCATATATGATTATGGACTAAACTAGAGTATAATAACGTTGGGGAACGTAAAGGTGCAGTGGTTTTGCCTAAATCTACAGTACATTCAAGTTTCATGGAGTATATTTCCACTCCTTTCCAGCAGTGCAAATGTAGGTTGTGACATCTGCCAAAACAATCTCTGGCAATGGCAAGGAGTCAGAATAACATTGGTATATGGTCCTTTGTGTTCACTTGGTAAAAGAGAATAAACGCTTCCCCAGCACCAGCTGGTTGCCGGGTAGAGGGCATGCTGTTATGGCCCACAGCAGTCCGCTGGTTGTGGGTAGAGGGCATGCTGTTATGGCCCACAGCAGTCCGCTGGTTGTGGGTAGAGGGCATGCTGTTATGGCCCACAGCAGTCCGCTGGTTGTGGGTAGAGGGCATGCTGTTATGGCCCACAGCAGTCCGCTGGTTGTGGGTAGAGGGCATGCTGTTATGGCCCACAGCAGTCCACGGAAGGGGTGCTATTAGCTCGCTGTGGGCTCGGCTATTGGCTTGGCACGGCCACTAGTAGATAATATCAGCACAGTAAAAGTAGCTGGCTGGGCTCTCTGATATTGGAGCCAGAGGAGATTAGGGCGGTTTTTAGCTTCACTAACTTTACAGCATGGACAAAAAGACTTACACACCCTTCTGGATGACGAAATCCTACATGATTTGTTGCGTGACGCTAGGGCTGCACGATTAATAAAAAAATAAAAAATATAAAAAGACCTATGCGATCTCATTTCTAAATTATGGCGATTAAAAATTGTTTTATTAACTTTTCTTTTTCATTTTCTTTTTCATTTTCTTTTTATTTACTTTTTAATTAACTTTTTTAAATTATGATGAAAAATAAGAATCGTGTGAGAGAATCGTGATCTCAATTCTTAGAGAGAAAAATAGTGATTCACATTTTAGCAAGAATCGTGCAGCCCTACATGACGCAATACAAATTTTGACGTTTGATCTAATCCAAGAATTTATATATTATAGAATAATGTTTTTGTTCAAAATGGCACCCCACTTACATTCTGCATCCAATTCCTTGAATATAGTTCCAGTAGTTGGAACATGATTTAATTACATTAGATATAGCAATGACATAAATTAAAGAGGGCTGGGGGGTATCCTATTTAACTTCAATAATATTCCACTGAACTTTACTTTCATACCAGACATTGTTTTGTAAGAATATGCATTGTATTATGCAAATGGTGGATATATTGGAACAAAATCTCTAAATGTCTTGAACTGTTTCTGACCTTTAGTTGACGTTTTGGAAAAGTAGACGAGGTCACCGCAGAGCAGCAGGCAGGACTCTCTGATGCCAGTAAATATTGTTTGGGTGGTTATGTGCACAGCGGTGAAGTTGTTATTAAAGTTATAGTGCAACAGGTCCCGGCTGACGCTACACTCTCTGACATCACGAGGAGACGCTGATGTTCCTAAATTGTTATTAAAGTTGGTGCAGTAGAGGGCGGCTACGTGGCGCAGTGGGCAAGGCGCTCGCAACGAATGCTGGAGACTGAGCTCGAACAGGATGCCTCCTGTTCGAGCCCCGCTCTCCACATTGCTTTCAGTTTAGCTGGTCGTCCACAGTAATACACATTGGCCGTATTACGGGGAGGGAAACTGAAGGGTGGGGATCGGGCGTTGTGGACAGCGACTCCTACAGGTCGGTTGGTGCGCCTGCGCAGTAGAATCAAGAAGCGACGGGGGCGGGGCCCCTCCAAAGCCCAGACCCCCAACGCTGAAAGATCGAGCCGCGCAGGTGAAAAGATGCGACTGCTGTTACCTCGAGTATCGGAGGGGACTTGTGCTATGTATGACTTAGTCCACATTGCAGCCGGCTTGTGGGAGGCAAGAAACAGCGTTCGAAGACAGGGGAGGGTTGAATTGGATGATACGAAAATTGGGATGGGAGAAAAATAGAAAATGGGAGAAAAAGTGGATCAAAAAAAATTGGTGCAGTAGGTGTGAATGAATGAATGAATGAATGAATGAATGAATGAATGAATGAATGAATGAATGAATGAATGAATGAACGAATGAAAACTTTATTTAACAGATTGCAGAATGGGTACAATACAGTACGGCTCAATACACACAATTGTTAAGGGGATGCAGACCAGAGAAAGACTTTCGTCTTGTTTACATCAGGGTCCCCCATTTTCAATTCATAGTGAGGTTCAGGTGAGGGCCTTGCAGCCCAGCTGGCAGGGCTCCCAGACGCTACACTCTCTGACATCACGAGGAGTAGGTGAGGTCCTAACCTGTTATTAAAGTTGGTACAGTAGGTGATGTTCCTAACCTGTTATTAAAGTTGGTGCAGTAGGTGATGGTCCTAACCTGTTATTAAAGTTGGTGCAGTAGGTGATGGTCCTAACCTGTTATTAAAGTTGGTGCAGTAGGTGATGTTCCTAACCTGTTATTAAAGTTGGTGCAGTAGGTGATGTTCCTAACCTGTTATTAAAGTTGGTGCAGTAGGTGAGGTCCTAACCTGTTATTAAAGTTGGTGCAGTAGGTGATGTTCCTAACCTGTTATTAAAGTTGGTGCAGTAGGTGAGGTCCTAACCTGTTATTAAAGTTGGTGCAGTAGGTGATGGTCCTAACCTGTTATTAAAGTTGGTGCAGTAGGTGATGTTCCTAACCTGTTATTAAAGTTGGTGCAGTAGGTGATGTTCCTAACCTGTTATTAAAGTTGGTGCAGTAGGTGAGGTCCTAACCTGTTATTAAAGTTGGTGCAGTAGGTGATGTTCCTAACCTGTTATTAAAGTTGGTGCAGTAGGTGATGTTCCTAACCTGTTATTAAAGTTGGTGCAGTAGGTGATGTTCCTAACCTGTTATTAAAGTTGGTGCAGTAGGTGATGTTCCTAACCTGTTATTAAAGTCGGTGCAGTAGGTGATGGTCCTAACCTGTTATTAAAGTTGGTGCAGTAGGTGATGGTCCTAACCTGTTATTAAAGTTGGTGCAGTAGGTGATGTTTCCTAACCTGTTATTAAAGTCGGTGCAGTAGGTGATGGTCCTAACCTGTTATTAAAGTTGGTGCAGTAGGTGATGTTCCTAACCTGTTATTAAAGTTGGTGCAGTAGGTGATGTTCCTAACCTGTTATTAAAGTTGGTGCAGTAGGTGATGTTCCTAACCTGTTATTAAAGTGGGTGCAGTAGGTGATGTTCCTAACCTGTTATTAAAGTTGGTGCAGTAGGTGATGGTCCTAACCTGTTATTAAAGTTGGTGCAGTAGGTGATGTTCCTAACCTGTTATTAAAGTTGGTGCAGTAGGTGATGTTCCTAACCTGTTATTAAAGTTGGTGCAGTAGGTGATGTTCCTAACCTGTTATTAAAGTTGGTGCAGTAGGTGATGTTCCTAACCTGTTATTAAAGTCGGTGCAGTAGGTGATGTTCCTAACCTGTTATTAAAGTCGGTGCAGTAGGAGAAGCTGATGGTCCTAACCTGTTATTAAAGTTGGTGCAGTAGGAGAAGCTCATGTTCCTAACCTGTTATTAAAGTTGGTGCAGTAGGTGATGTTCCTAACCTGTTATTAAAGTTGGTGCAGTAGGTGATGTTCCTAACCTGTTATTAAAGTTGGTGCAGTAGGTGATGTTCCTAACCTGTTATTAAAGTTGGTGCAGTAGGTGATGTTCCTAACCTGTTATTAAAGTTGGTGCAGTAGGTGATGTTCCTAACCTGTTATTAAAGTTGGTGCAGTAGGTGATGTTCCTAACCTGTTATTAAAGTTGGTGCAGTAGGTGATGTTCCTAACCTGTTATTAAAGTTGGTGCAGTAGGTGATGTTCCTAACCTGTTATTAAAGTTGGTGCAGTAGGTGATGTTCCTAACCTGTTATTAAAGTTGGTGCAGTAGGAGAAGCTGATGGTCCTAACCTGTTATTAAAGTTGGTGCAGTAGCTGAGGTCCTTGCAGCCCAGCTGGCAGGGTTCCCGGACGTCGGCCAGGCAGGTGATGAGCTCTGTCTCCACAGGGTTGTACTCGCACAGCTGGTCAAACTCCTGCCACGTCTGGCTGCCCCAGTTAGTGCTGATCTCCTGACACATGTCCCTGCAAATAGGGAGAGAGAGGAGGAGGAGGGGTTATAACAGAGCAGACCTGGGATCAGCTGGGTGGTGGGGGTTTAACCCGTGTCATGGCAATTAGGGAATTTGTATTAAAGATACAACTCCCCCCCCATCCTCCCCATGTTTGATATCATTCAGTCTTCCTGGTCTTCTATGCAGCAGTGCAAAGCATCTAAAAAATCAGCCTGATAGCTGCCAAATTAAAGTGAGTATTAGCTACCGACGTAGGGTTGCCAACTCGATGTGACCAAATCCCGTATGGATTTATAGCCTGGGTCTGGCAATAATTGTCTGAGACTTGCAATTTCAGCAACTGCCCTCTACCCAGTAAAATGTTGCATGTAGTACAAGTAACAGAAAAGTGGGGAGATTGTTCGGACTTTTGATGGAGGTCTGCACTCTGCTTGGCCTTTTTATTGAAAGCCTCTTAACTTTTTATTTGTTCTGCTTGTTCAGTGGCATATCTATTAAAGATAAGAACAGCCTACAGAATATTGTGAAAGTGTGCTCCAAAATAATTGGAGTGAAACAGAGATACCTATGTTCTCCCTGGATGGACCAGGTGGTCAAGAAGGGGACGGGCATCAGAAATCAACCTCTCCATGCTCAGCGGTGTTCGCTGTTGCCTTCTGGCCGCCGTTATGACCTTCCATTAAGTAGGACCAACCGTTACGCCAAATCTTTTGTCCCCTCGGCTATCAGACTTTTAAACACAGACAGTAGTCATTTTAAGTAGCCTTTTACACCTAGTTGTCTGTTTTTACTTTTACTTTTACTGGACTGTGTATAGCATGGAACGTTGTTGTTGCCGTGTTGTCGTTGAGATGTTTTTAGTTTTTGTTGTTGTTGTTTTTGTTACTCGTGCAAGCTACAATATGAATTGCCCCCACGTGGGATCAATAAAGTTGTCTGAATCTGAATCTGAATTCCTCTCGTCGCCACTCAGACAGGTCGTTATTGGAAGAGAGAACTCGTTCTCAATAACTTACCCGTGTAAATCAAGGTTAAATAAGAAATGCATTCGGATCGTTTATTTGGACACATCCCTGGCTGTCCGTTGGGGCAGATGGGGCCACGCTACCTGCAGGGGGCGGTGTTGGCCTTGGATCAGCAGTGTAACTAGACGCTACCTGCAGGGGGAGGTGTTGGCCTTGGATCAGCAGTGTAACTTGGCGCTACCTGCAGAGGGAGGTGTTGGCCTTGGATCAGCAGTGTAACTAGACGCTACCTGCAGGGGGAGCTGTTGGCCTTGGATCAGCAGTGTAACTAGACGCTACCTGCAGAGGGAGGTGTTGGCCTTGGATCAGCAGTGTAACTAGACGCTACCTGCAGAGGGAGGTGTTGGCCTTGGATCAGCAGTGTAACTAGACGCTACCTGCAGGGGGCGGTGTTGGCCTTGGATCAGCAGTGTAACTAGATGCTACCTGCAGGGGGAGGAGTTGGCCTTGGATCAGCAGTGTAACTAGACGCTACCTGCAGGGGGCGGTGTTGGCCTTGGATCAGCAGTGTAACTAGACGCTACCTGCAGGGGGCGGTGTTGGCCTTGGATCAGCAGTGTAACTAGACGCTACCTGCAGGGAGGGAGGTGTTGGCCTTGGATCAGCAGTGTAACTAGACGCTACCTGCAGGGGGCGGTGTTGGCCTTGGATCAGCAGTGTAACTAGACGCTACCTGCAGAGGGCGGTGTTGGCACACTATTTCTGACACTGATCAATATATGTCCCTAGATTCAGATACCAAGAACATGCAAATGGACCATTTAAAAAAATTTGTAAATGTTTATTCTACGTCCTTATGGAATGAGTGACATAAAAAAAAAAAAAAAAAAAAGTAAAAGAATTTAAAAACATTTTTTATGGATGGAAGAGCCGCACATTGACGGGCAAAGAGCTGCATGCGGCTCGCGAGCCGCGGGTTGGCCACCCCTGAACTAGACGCTACCTGCAGAGGGAGGTGTTGGCCTTGGCGCAGCAGTGTAACTTGGCGCAGTCCATCTTGGCCGGGGGAGACGCCTCCCCCACGTCGGTCTTGGTCGGGGGATGGGCGCTGCCGAGGAAGCACTGCCACAGGGGGTCCTGGGGGAGGGGCTGCGAGCCGCACTCGTCTATCAGCCCCTCCATGATCTCGTGCTCCGTGGACATGGTCCGCAGGATACGCCGGCATGCCACCTGGCAGTGTACGTCCTCTGCCCGGTCACAGCAATACAGGCCTGGGAGAGCGGGAGCAAGGGAGCGAGGGAGAGAGAGATATTATCCAATATCCAATATATATGATCCAATATTCATTATCCAATATCCATTATCCAATATCCATTATCCAATATCCATTATCCAATATATATGATCCAATATCCAATATCCATTATCCAATATATATTATCCAATATCCAATATCCATTATCCAATATCCATTATCCAATATATATTATCCAATATCCAATATCCATTATCCAATATCAATTATCCAATATATATTAGCCAATATCCAATATCCATTATCCAATATCCATTATCCAATATATATTATCCAATATCCAATATCCATTATCCAATATCAATTATCCAATATATATTAGCCAATATCCAATATCCATTATCCATGGATAATATCCATTATCCAATATCAATTATCCAATATATATTAGCCAATATCCAATATCCATTATCCAATATATATTAGTGCACCCCTGGGGTCTTTTTCTACTTTTTTGAAATATTTTGAGTGTGTGTGTGAGCACAGCGGTGTCTGTGTTTATTATTATTTCATGAAATTGGATAAATATCTTAATTTTACATATATGTTCATTGTGTGAAAAGCTTATAACATGAAACACAAAATAGTTACAGATTTAGTGACTCGTTCACCCCTAGTTACTTTTTCTACTCCCATCCACTTCAACGTTAAAACGGCATTTTTAAGCATTTTTAAATCTGCTCTTATTCGTTCAATTCTCGATATATCTTGCCATCCTTTGCATATTCCACGAGATAAGGACCTTGTAATTGCCGGGATGTGCTGTTACCGATGTAAAACTCATGGTGGCGTCATCGCTCCACAGATAACTTTGCCAAAATTCAGGGGGAGGTGAGTAGGCTGTGGCGGGCTGCCGGTCATTGAAACTCCGCACACAGGTTTTGTGGTGGTGGGGGGGGGGAGCGAGTGGATTTTCAAGACAGAACCAGAGGCGAACCGGACCGCGCAGTCCACAGCGCGCCACACGCCGAAAAACAAGACCCCCATAGCCGGCGCGCGCCAACGAGGAAGTGTCCTGGACGGATCAGGTCTGGATCTCGTCCCACCACCGAGGCGAGCCCAAGATCCCTGCCGCGGCAACACATGGAAGCGCCCGCACCATATTTAGGTCAGTTGTGCACTTGGTAACGTTTCGCCTCAACGCCGTTTCTGGCCGAACTAGTCATCGAATCTTTAATATTTTTTTTTATTCGTATTCAGAGGTAATTGTCGAGATATTTCTAATTGGTATTTATCAAAAAAAAATATGGGAAATATGGTCAAAAACAACATTTATCAGTTTTTTTCGAACCGCTGAGCGCTTAGTAACGTTCGCCTCAACGCCGTTTCTGGCCGAACTAGTCATCGAATCTTTAATATTTTTTTTATTCGTATTCAGAGGTAATTCGTCGAGATATTTCTAATTGGTATTTATCAAAAATAAATATGAGAAATATGGTCAAAAACAACATTTATCCGTTTTTTTTTAACCGCCCGCAGTCAGTTGACCACTTGGTAACGTTTCGCCTCAACGCCGTTTCTGGCCGAACTAGTCATCGAATCTTTAATATTTTCTTTTATTCGTATTCAGAGGTAATTCGTCGAGATATTTCTAATTGGTATTTATCAAAAATAAATATGAGAAATATGGTCAAAAACAACATTTATCCGTTTTTTTTGATGAAAAAACACGTTCTATCAAACAAACACAGGTTTGAGTGGTTATAATTCATAAATATGAGTAATATGTTGAGAGATATATTGAGATTATACTATTACTGTTAATCATGGGTAGAAAAATGTTTTAAAAATAGTAAACAGGTAAAATTATATGGCTTTAAACATGATGTATCAAAACTGACACCAATCCCCAGCGGTTTCCCCCATTGTTAGGCAAGCACAAGGGTTAGCCAATATCTAATATCCATTATCCAATAACCAGCGAGAGCTCCTGGGTTCCTCCGGTCGAAATGGCGTCCCCCTTTACCACCGGGAGAGACCCACCGCACACCGTCAGCAGCATACTACATTTATAAGAAGAGGACTGGTCAGAATAGAAACATTTGAAAACGGCTTCCCCTGTGACCACGGGGACGGACACACGTTGTCTCCCGGCGCTGAGCCTCCTCTGTGAGACATGTCGGGGGCTGCGTCCCACCCATCCTCGTCATATCATCCTAGTAGGGGTGTAACATTGCATCGATCCTAATGTGACGATTCAACTGCATCGATTCGAAAATGTTAAAATCGATTAGTGTTGTGAAGGGCCAGATTAAACCGAATATATATATTTATTTATATATATATATTTAATTGTATTTGTATATTCTCTAATATTCCCTGATATCCCTTGTATATTCCTTGTACAATATGCATTGAATATCCATTCTAGCCTACTGAACATCCCATAATAGTCTCCATTCTACTATTGGTCGAGACCTTGGTGCCAGGCTGCCATACCCCCCAGACCCAGTTCAAACGTACCGCTCAACATGTACGAACAAGTCCTAGTTCCGCGTAGGAATCTGGCTACCGCACCACTAATGGGACTATTTGTTCATAGTGCGTATATATACTGCGCTACTAAAGTAGGACTTCCTTTTTCAGTCCAGTTTCTTACCCTCCAATAGAGTCACAGACGTAAAGCCTCCCCGCGACGCCACGTGTGGGAGTAAGGCCAAGTTCGCCTACCATCGGTATTGAGACATCGTGTATATTAATATTTGAATAGTCATATTTGGCACTATATCGTCGAGTTGGACGTAGTCTATTAAGCTAATAATAGTCTGTTAATATATAGTGCTTCGTGCGCTGAGAATACTACCGTAGTCAGTACCCCATCGTTTCGGGCAGAGAACTGGCTGCTTATCCAGGGTGGTTGACCCCACGTGAAGCTGCACCCGAGGAGCCCCAGAGCCGACGAGCGAGTGGACCTGTATACCGGATTATTCTACCGACGACAGCCCGCCTTCCCCGGCACGGATTATGCTTTGTATACGTTGATTATTCCATGGATAAAGACCCCCGACACTGCCGTGTGTTGGAACCCCCCCCCCTGGAGAGGACGCAAGGTGAGGAGACGCTCTGCAAGACGAGGTCGCTTCACGTCTCTCCTCCGTGGACCGGAGGACGCCGGCCCACAAAGAGTCCACCTGCTTTCATCTGTGGTCCAAGGATCGCCGGCACATTGAACGGCACTACAGTGGGTTCACCTGGGATACCCTTGGCCGGATGAGGCAGCCGGATTCTACCCCCCCCCCCTTCCTACTCCTGTCGGCTTACAAGCGACCGGATTAACCCCCCCTAGTGTATCCAGCCTATAATCATTAAAGTATCATTGCTGTTATTCCTTAACTATTCCAGGTCGTATATGTACCACCTGCGCCTTCAGAGATTGGACATTCTCTATTGATATACCGACGAATACTCTTGCCATAAAAGTGCATACTAATTCCCATTCATAAATGTGATTGATTTGATTAAGTGCTTGCTCTACACACCATCGCTGTGTAGAAATAAAGACCTATTTCTAATTCGTACATTTGTGTTGGATCCGTTTCATCTACGTGACAGTGTTCATCATAATATATTTATGCCGAGTACTGGGTGGCCGAATATTAAGTACAAAGGTAGTGGTAGTAAGTATCATATCTAGTAATACAGTCAGGGAATTGTACCCCTCAGTTACAATTGGTCCTTCGAGCCGGATGGTAATTAGTGTAATATTAATATAGTGTTATTAATATTGAAATGGCCTATGATGAACACTCCACGAAACGATCCTCCTAACCAACGCCCGCAGCGCGAACGACGGCTCCCTCAGTACTTAGAGGCTTACGCTGTCAGTCAACAACCTAGTCTTCTACTAACAGTAAACGCGGTAAAACTAGAAAGTAAAAGTATGTCTAACCCCAACGCCCAGACTACCCCGACCATAGAGGCCCCTACGGGTTCTAATGTAACTGACCAAGTTCACGGTGGGGACCAGTGGGAACCAGACATGACTTCACACCCCGCCAGTACTGAAGAAGTAGTCCCCGATGAGTCCCGGGAGGAATACAACGCTACCGAGACAGAACTCGGCACGGAAGAAGACGGGGAGAGCACCGTGGAGATAGAGCTCCAAGGCTCCGCAAGGAGTACCCCGAGGGAAGGCTCCCCTATACAACCGCCTTCCCCCAGCGAGGCAGAGAGGACCCTACAGCAGGCCTTCCTCATCAGCCTGAACGCCGCTGCTGAACGCGACCGACTGCAGATCCAGCAGCGGAGCGAAGAAGAGCATATACGTCTAGAAATAAGACGCATTCAGAGGGAAGAGAATGTGGCCCGAGACCGAGCAGACAGCCAGCGAGAAGCTGCTGGTGCTCTACGGGACGCAGAGCGCGACAGACAGCAAGCGCAACTAATAGAACAGCTGATCAGACGGACAACACCCTCTCCCTCCGCCAGAGGCTCCAGGAACTCGTCTAGACACACCTCCAGGGCGGCATCCCCTAGCCGAGTAAACAACCCTGAACTTGACCAACAGACGAGGTCTATACCCCCCACAGACCACCTCCCCCCACCGGTCCAAGCGAGACCTAGCAACCGGGAAGGAGCAGCATATCCTGTGGAGAGGCTAAACCAGAGACTACAAGCACTGGATGACCTAACTGAAGACGAAGAGGAAGAGGAGGAGAACCACGCCCGACGACAGCACAGTACTCTACCGGACCAGGAGGTCCGGTACAGCCCAGGCTATACTCCCGCGGAGCTGCGCTACAGACCCCCGACTCTATACACGGGTGAGCACGACGCACGACCCGCACCGAGGAACAGCACCTGGACAAGCGGGCCATGGTACACTGCCGGTACCAGCCCATACCAAGGAGCGGGAGGAGACTCGCCTAGGAGGCCTCTCCCCCAACGCTCGCCGATGTATCCACAGTCAGCGTCATACATTGGCACGCCTATGGTACCCGACTTCACCCAAGAGAACCGGGCCCAGTATACAGAACTCCGCATGTGTCTGGAGACCATGTTGGTGGATGTATTGGATGAACGCCACAAATACGCCATCCTACTGAAGCACTTAAAGGTACCCCGCGCACATAATATAGCGCTCGCCTACGCGACTTCCACCACCCCATACACAGCAGCGCTGGTAGCATTGGACCAGAGGTATGGGCGCATATGGGATTACGTGATCCAGGAGATCCGACACATCGACCGCTTACCCCCAGCAATAGACAATCGAGCACTGGACGACCTGTCCATCAGAGTGCAGTCCCTGGTAGGGATGTTGGGAGCGCAGAGAGAGAAGGGGAGGCATGAACTTTACGCCAACTCAAATGTGGAAAGGATCTTGGAGAAGCTGCCGCCCGCTCGACAGGAGCGTTTTAGGTGACAGAGAGACCACCGAGACCCGAATGGCCCCGAACCGAACCTCCTCGATCTAGCAGACTTCCTGGCGAGAGAAGTCAGCAGCCTACGGCTAGATACATTCGGACGGAGCACCCCTGGCTCCAGAGAAGGAACCAGACGACTAAATGATGGAAGAAGATCGGTGACTGTGATGCACCAATCGGAGTCAGTACCGAGCAGCAGGAGCCACAGTACCCCCTCCAGAACGGAGAAGTGGAAGATAGTGTGCCCCTACTGTGAGAAAGAACACTGGCTAGCGCAATATGACTCCTTCCCCAAGCTGAACGCGGAGGAAGCAAGTCAATGGATAAAGTCCAACAAGCGCTGTTTTCGCTGTGCGCGCTCACACATGGCAGCCGAATGCCGCTTAAAGAAAAGGTGCACCAAGTGCGATGGAGCCCATCTGGACATACTTCACGACAGTAACAGACGGCGCCCTTCACCCGCACCATCCAGCAGCAAAGCGAGCGTCATGTACATCGATCCCGCCAGCAGCAGTGGAGCCTGAGTACTCCTAAAAGTAGTGCGTGTGACACTAAGCTACCAGAATAAAGTCCTGGACACTTACGCCGTCCTCGATGACGGGTCAGAGAAGACCCTGCTGCTCGCCTCCGCTGCGGCCCAGCTAGGGCTGCGGGGAAGCGAAACCCAAATGACAATTCGGACAATAAGACGAGATTTGAAGACGATAAAGGGCGAGAATGTCTCATTCTCTATCGCAGCAAGCGGCCAGCCTGAGCGACGGTACCAGATTACAGACGCTTTCACCAGCCAAGAAATAGGACTGTCGCGGTACACATACCCCGTCGCCAAGCTGATGGAGAAATATGTACATCTGCGCAAGTTACCGATCCCGCTCATAGACAATGCTATGCCGACCCTGTTGATAGGCTCCGACCATGCAGACCTCATTGTCCCGATAGACCGGGTTCATACCGGACCCCGAGGCTGTCCTGCAGCAGTCGAGACCCGTTTGGGATGGACTCTCCAAGGCCCGCTCGCCAAATCTCTCAACCGAAGTACAGCCACTAGATGTCTCCACTCCCGAGTCACAGAGGGAGAAACCGCACTCCTGCAACACGTAGAGCGGCTATGGACCTTGGAACAAATGCCCTTTAAGAACGGAAAGAAAGACATTCGCTCTAAAGATGACATTTACGCCATTCACCTCCTCGAGACAGGGACCAAGAGAGTCCCGGTCAACGGCGTGTTGAGATACGCCACGCCACTCCTGCGGCGAGAAGGAATGCCTACTTTCCACGCCAAGACAGACGCCACAGAACGGTACCTGCTGAACACGGAGCGGCGCTTAGCCAAGAACCCCGCCCAAGAGAGTGTATACCGCGCTGAGATTGAGAAGCTCATCACAGCGGGACACGTCACAAAGATGGACATTAAAGAGGCTGACCAGACCACTGAATCGTGGTACGTGCCTCACCACAAGGTCCATCACAACGGTAAAGACCGCATAGTATTTAACTGCAGCTACCAGATCGGATCCCAAAATCTGAATAAAGAGTTACTGCCCGGTCCCACACTCGGCCCCTCCCTACTCTGCGTTCTACTCCGCTTCCGCCAGGAAAAGGTGGCCATCAGCGGGGACATTAAAGGAATGTTCCTGCAGGTGAGATTAGTAGAGGAGGACAAGCCCCTGTTACGGTTCCTATGGAGAGAGAAGCCAGGAGATGAGCACCCAGCCATCTACCAATGGGAAGTCCTCCCCTTCGGAACGACGTGCAGCCCCTGCTGTGCTACATTTGCACTACAGAAACATGTAGCAGAGGACCCAGCAGCGGACGAAGAGGTCCGACACAGCGTAAAGAACAGCTTCTACGTAGACAACTGTCTACAAAGCCTTTCAACCCAGGAAGAAGCCGAGGCTCTCCTGATTAAACTCCGCGCCTCATTGATCAAAGGCGGCTTTGATCTCAGGCAGTGGGCCAGCAGCGATCCGCAAGTACTGCGCAGCCTCTCCTCCGAGGACAAGGCAGCCAGCAGCGAGACCTGGATGGCTACAATCCCGGGAGAAGCCCAGGAGATGACCCTGGGATTGGTGTGGCGATTCAAAACAGATTCGCTTCACTACAGACACAAGCCCCTGACTACGGAGCAGGGAAGGCCGGCGGCGGCGCCGACCACCAGACGGAGTGTGTACACAACACTCGCCCGACAATATGACCCGCTAGGATGTATTCTACCGTACACCACCAGGGCAAAAATGATTGTACGAGCATTGTGGGACAAGGACCAGGGCTGGGACGACCCCATTCCCGCACACCTTGCATCCACCTGGAGAGAGTGGGAGATGGAGCTCCACTCACTCCCAGGCGTTAATATGCGCCGAAGCTACTTCCCACCCACGGTGAGGCCCGAGACATGTAAAATGGACTTACACGTCTTCAGTGACGCCTCAGAGGTCGCATACGGATCAGTAGCCTACTTGCGGGCCCAAGGAAAGGGGGGAGAGATCTACACAGCATCTGTCCTCGCCTGCTCGAGAATAGCCCCACGCAAGCAACAATCTATCCCACGCCTAGAGCTCTGCGCAGCCCTAGCCGGAGCGCACCTAGCCACGCTCATCCAACGTGAGCTCACCATACCGGTGTCTAGAACAATCCTGTGGTCAGATTCCACGACAGTACTCGCCTGGATCAAATCGGACTCATGCAAGTACAAAGTCTTCGTGGGAGTCAGAGTCACAGAGATTCAAGACTTAACCGAAGAGTTAACCGGAGAAACAGAGTGCCGCTACGTTGATACAAAACAGAACCCAGCTGACGTCATCACCCGGGGGATGCCCCTAGATGACCTCACCCGTCGCAATGTCTACAGTGACGGCCCAGCATTCCTAAAGCTCCCGGAAGGAGAGTGGCCCACGCCTATCCCGAGGGAAGCCAGTCAGGAGGAGGCTGAGAATAAGAAGCCTGTGTTCTGTGGATTGAGCACTGTTATCTCCGCAGACCCCAACACACTCCTGATGGGGCGGCTAGATCCTGCATTACCCCAGACAATGTACCGGCCTGAAGAAGCGAACGGCCGACGAATGTGGAGGTACAGCCAAGTATTAGCCGACAAGTTTTGGAGCAGTTTCCTACTGCACTACCTACCGTCTCTACAGACCCGCCAGAAGTGGGTAAAGGAGAGAGACAATTTGACAGAAGGAACAGTCGTCATGATTATTGATCAATCACTGCCCAGAGCTATGTGGCCGGCCGGCCGCGTAAGCAAAGTGATCACCGGTGCCGACGGCAAGGTCCGAGCAGCTGAAGTGCTCGTCCAGGGTCGCACTTACACCCGTCCCGTGGCGAGGCTCATAGAACTGCCCCGACTCCCAGACACAATCGATGATGACCATGACCCTATAACCCTATGACTTTGTGAAGTTGACTGACCCCTACAGCAAACCCTTATGTGTAAATAGACAACGCGATTAATCTGTCTCTGTTTAACTGATTAGGTCTGGGACCAATCAGGGGGTGGCTGTTGTGAAGGGCCAGATTAAACCGAATATATATATTTATTTATATATATATATTTAATTGTATTTGTATATTCTCTAATATTCCCTGATATCCCTTGTATATTCCTTGTACAATATGCATTGAATATCCATTCTAGCCTACTGAACATCCCATAATAGTCTCCATTCTACTATTGGTCGAGACCTTGGTGCCAGGCTGCCATACCCCCCAGACCCAGTTCAAACGTACCGCTCAACATGTACGAACAAGTCCTAGTTCCGCGTAGGAATCTGGCTACC
>NW_028171790.1:32500-38337 GCF_963971535.1 Notolepis coatsorum
ATCCTGAGAGCGGACTGGAAGCTGTTGACTGAATAAACAGTTTTTGGTTGCCATCTGCCAGCGGGCAGTAATGGGAGAGACAGACACTGGCGTCCCTTATACCATTATTATACCACGTCTAAAAGCACCGACGAAGGCCAAGAGGGCCTGGTCTGGCTCCACTTGAAGCTAACCATAGAGCTGAGGCAAGATGAAAGGGTCCGCAGCGTGCGTGTGTGTAACGTGTGTGAGAGAGAGAGGGAGAGAGAGAGAGAGAGAGGGAGAGAGAGAGTTATCTTGATCCAAACCAAACATTTCACCCTGTGCTGTGTGTGTTTGTTTGTTCAGCGTGAGCATAAGCAGGCAGATAAAAAAGCACCTAACGACGTTAGCCGCCCTCTCAGTGGGACTTTTTACTTACTGATCTATTCAGTAACATGGATTTACTAGCGTGAAATACCTAGTGGCTTCAATCATCGACGGAGCTATTTCAATGCATTAGTGTCTCTTTTCAACTCGCCGTGCTCTGCGGTCGACTTACCTCTGTGTCTTTTTTGCATACTTTTGTTATGTCATTTTTGGAGAAGGCCTGTACACGATAGGAGAAAGACACAAGACAGTATTGATGATGAGAAAGATAACACATCAAACCTTTAATTAACCAGAGATACTTGGTTAAGTTGATATAAGAGAAAAGTTGGGGAAGTTTGCCTTGACTCAAAATAATCTTTTAATCATTTAATTACATTTCTTTCACTAGTGAGTTTTATTTCTACACAGTGTGTGAGTACGGTGAGATCAATCATTCACAGTAAGTAGAGTTATTCTGGACATTCTTGAGTTAAAAGGTTTTTTCCCCTGTAATCTGATTAAATAGGGAACATCACCAAACCTTGTACTGATAATGACCCGTGGAAATATTTGAAACACCACGCTAAAAAGTACACAGTACATGTTCTTAACCATTATTATTGAGCATGCACTATATGTGAATGGTTGTCATTAGGAAGTAATTAAGTACTTGGTGAAGTACTCATATTCCAAATTGAGTAAACTGTTGTACCTGACCAACACATGTTTTTCCCCACCTCTGCCTTTCATCTAAATAATAAAACTTCAATCCAATCCTGGAATAATGCATACTTTCTTGTGTACTTATGTAAACTAAAACATTTCTGTTATCAGATGAAAACTCTCCCAAGCAAAAATGTATAATACAATTTATTTGTATAGCACTTTTCAAAACATAGTCACAGAGTTCTTCACAAACCAACAGATTAAAAGCAAAGTCAGAGGAAATACAGCAATACGATGACATTTGTTTGAAAATCGAATCAAATCAAGTGCAATCACAGATTGCACAAGATAGAACAAAGCTAGGACAAGTTCAGGTTTTGTCAAGACAAAAGGTCAAATCGGTGAGTTTTAAAATGCAGGTGTAAAAAAACACGAGTTAAGAAAAGTCCTTTTCAATAAAAAGAGATGTTTTTAAAAGTGATTTAGAAGATGATGCTGCATTTGCAAGCCTGAGTTTCTCTGGAAGTTCAAGTCTATAGGGAGGTGTAGTGGTTACGTCATTGTTGTTTCCGGCCGGTCCACCTCGCTTGAAATTGCAATGTATTTCCATTGGACACATTTGTAAATCGTCTCGTTTAAAACAAATAAAGCATGAACACAGCCAGCTGCATATTGTTGAGGCAATGAAAGGAGCTGATTCCATTGCTAATAATGTATTCCTCCTACTCCAACCCTGCACGATGGATGTGGCTTGCATCTCTGGTCACCAAAATACCAAAAAGAAAAGTTGGCCTGCTGGTGTGTTTGCATTTAGTTCATCTCACGAACTTTGACCTGCATTTGCACCTAGATTCGTGAAAATGCAGCCCATAATGTTACCAGCACTCTGAATGATTTATCTAGCAGGATTAGAAGGAGGGAAAGAGTTGGTTTTCTCTTACCAGTCTGCATTCCCTTCGACACTCGGAAGAGATGGCCAGCTCACAGCAGCCTAGCCCCTCCCACCCCTCTGATTTCCTGGACACTCCTGGTGACGAATCAAACAGCACAGGCTTTACTACCACTACAAGTACAATGAAACTGGTGTGATGTGTGTGTGTGTGTGTGTGTGTGTGTGTGTTGTGTGTGTGTGTGTGTGTGTGTGTGTGTGTGTGTGTGTGTGTTGTGTGTGTGTGTGTGTGTGTGTGTGTGTGTGTGTGTGTGTGTGTGTGTGTGTGTGTGTGTGTGGAGGAGGAAGGTATGTCTGCACACACTACAATAACATGCACCATATGTCTTTTTACTACCTGAGGAGGGAGTGTGTGTGCATGTGTGTGTGAGTGTGTGTGCGTGTGTGTGCGTGTGCGTGTGCGTGTGTGTGTGGAGGAAGGTGTGTGTATTTTTAGTTAGATGAACTGGTGTTGGAGGTACTTCAAACAGTTTGATAGTTACTGTTTTAATACTGAATAAACAATACATTTTGACAATACATTTAAAATAAAAACGATGAATTGGAACGGGGTATTCCAAGAATCGGGAGCCTACACAAAGTTTGAGTTTTGTATTTTGTTTTATATTTGAATTGATTAATCCCTATGAACAAAGGTTGTTTCAGGATTTATTAGTCATGTGGCTAACCGCATAATCCTGCGTACTAGCATACGTATAATTTATAGACGCATAATACATATAACATAAACCAGACCCATATCCACAGTCTCAACTAAAGACACTTCAGCACCGGGTGCCAAGTCCCCTCTGAGCACAGCGCCAGGACCCCACCAGGCTCATGGCGCAAGCGCGTGCGGGGTTCCGTGCCAGAACAACAAGCGAGAATTCAGAGCAGGCGAAAGTGCACAGAGGAAGGCACATTTACATTGGAACAGCTGTAAATGCCTAGTCTATATGTGAAGTCAGTCCCCGCTTGAAGATTTTTTTAAATAGATTTCCAGTTCCAGTGTTCTATTGTCCATTTTGCATGTATAACCACTAACCAGTTATTATCTCATTAATTAGAATGTTAGAATACATTTTAGAATGATGAAATCAGTGTGACTGTACTCCTGAAAAAGTTATAGTATGGTTTATTTGTATTGGGAAAGATACAGACACATTAGCTGGTTGAACAACATCTATATGTGTGGTAATGATGCAGATATTGAGTGTATTTCTGTGAAAATGCGCCGTGGCGCACGCCTCTGAATCCAACCAGACCTACGAGGCCACAGCACGGGGGCAGCAGCTGCATTCTGAGACGGGTTATTTTATGCAACAGCGCAAAAAAGTCTTTATAGACATCTGACGCCTGCGTAGACATTAGGGCCGCTGAACCGAATGCTTTTGAACCTTCGAAGTGTCAATCGCTGCCGCGGTAATCAATGCCGTGGTAATGAATGCGTTGGTATTCAATGCTGTGGCAATCATCGCCGTGGTAATCAATGCCGAAATGCTTTATTATTTTTTTCTGCTTTATTCTTTTTTTTTACCACAAATAATATCCTACATCACCTTATATCGTCTTATAGAAATAATAATTTGACATTTTTTTTAAACCAATTCTTCTCAGACTCAAGTTATGAGAAAACCTTATCCGCTCACATTGAAACTTTGTGCGAGAGGAGAATGAATTTGGTAATTCGCTGATAATTACTACCAAGGTTTTGGAAGCCCAGAAATATGGCCGTCTGTCTGGACGGCCCTAGGAGACTTGTATGGGCTTGGTGTTGTTGGTGCAGACGCCTACAACAGCACCTCTGCAACAAGACCTCATCACAACATCTGGCAGCGTTCAGGCGTCAGAGACAGGTGCACGTGTTCGTTACAGAGGCGTCAGAGACAGGTGCACGTGTTCGTTACAGAGGCGTCAGAGACAGGTGGGTGTGTTCGTCTACAGAGGCGTCAGAGACAGGTGCACGTGTTTCGTTACAGAGGCGTCAGAGACAGGTGCATGTGTTCGTTACAGAGGCGTCAGAGACAGGTGCCACGTGTTCGTTACAGAGGCGTCAGAGACAGGTGCATGTGTTCGTTACAGAGGCGTCAGAGGACAGTGTGCACGTGTTCGTTACAGAGGCGTCAGAGACAGGTGGGTTTGTTCGTTACAGAGGCATCAGAGACAGGTGCACGTGTTCGTTACAGAGGCGTCAGAGACAGGTGCACGTGTTCGTTACAGAGGCATCAGAGACAGGTGGATGTGTTCGTTACAGAGGTCGCAGAGACAGGTGCACGTGTTCGTTACAGAGGCGGCGTCCGGGCCCTTTGAAACACCGACCGGGTCAGGGGCCGGCGTTCCTCAACTCAGGGTCAGGCCGGCATTCCTCAAAGCCTTTTGAAAGCTTAACTACCGCAGTCTGCTATTCATCTCCTCGTCTATTCTACTTTTATTTCTTCATGTAAAGACGAAACAAGGGGCGCTTCAGTCTCTCGAAGCAACATAGTTTGTTGGGTTTTGCAAAATACTTGTATAATGTTTTCAGAGAAGACATCATCATCCAGAGCACCCTTTCGGAATTCATTAGAGTCAGACGTCCCGTTTCACCCTTGTGTGGCGCATGCACAACATTATTGGGATTTTAGAATAACTCCATAATAATTACAAGCAATGTAGACCAGCATATATGGTTCATATTTGCCATTTACCTCTGCTAGATCTGCTAGACATGAGTGGAATGTTTATCTCCAAAAATATAAATGAAACAAGGTGGAGGTGATGGTAGGCTACACAGTGAACCGTTCTGTTTAATTGTTTACCATATTTACTTGTTTTCGCCTACAACGTGCGCTCAATTGAAAATGAGAGTGGAAAGTTCTAATGACGACGCTCATGTAAACCAAAAGGAGTTTGAGATAGAATTCCGAGGAAAATGTTCCCCAAAATCACATACGCCCGCGGGGGTTTAATGTCATTCGTTTTTGTTACCCATAGCGACCGTGACTCCATCCCTCATTGTTACTCCGTCTGGTTGTACATGTGATTGTGATTAAAGTATCTGCAGCAATGTGTTTTAACTTGCTGTCGAGACCAATTGCCCACAATGAGGATTTACATCCTCTCTGGTTGGTTTGGCATGAGTGTCGTCATTAGAACGTCTCTCTCTCTCTCTCTCTCTCTCTCTCTCTCTCTCTCTCTCTCGTCTCTCTCTCCATCTCTCTCTCTCTCTCTCTCTCTCTCTCTCTCTCTCTCTCTCTCTCTCTCTCTCTCTCTCTCTCTCTCAGTTCAGAGTCTTGTCTTACCAGGCAGGGTAGAGTTGACACACTGTCCACAGCTCGTTCTGCAAGAGAAGAGGAAGGTAGAGAGGACAGAACAAGGTTACATTTAGTCTCTGCAATCAAGAAAGGGGTAATCTTTACTTACTTTATTTGTTTATTTGGACGGGACAATGCAAAATGAATGAACACAGTGAACATGAAGCAGATACAGTCCCCTGGAACAGTGGTAAGAGTGTAAGAATAGCCGGATTTAGCACGAGGCTAATTTCCATCCGTTGTCCCCAAACATAAAGACAGGACATATAAAACAGTAAGAAATGTGCAAATAAGTAGCAGCAATACACTAGAAAATACATAGCAGCAATACACAAAAATACTAGTGGCTAGAGATATATATAACATGTGGTAACATGACCTGGTTGGTCTTCAGCCATATTTTTAGTTGCCCTCTAAAAGTATCAAGGGTGGGACTTCCCTCAGGGAAACGGGGAGACTGTTCCACGTTTCGCCTTTTATAGACAGGATGCTTTGGCCAACACATGGTCAGTCTAACGTTGGACCCTTGCAGTCACCTCTGGTGTCTGACCTGGTGCCAAGTCCAATGGTTTAATTCTTTTAATAGCCTATATGAATTCCTGTACAGGAGGGGGAGCTAC
>NW_028171789.1:0-13236 GCF_963971535.1 Notolepis coatsorum
AAAAAAACGAAATACTAAAATGCTAATCTAAGATGTCCGCCTTGGCCTCTCAGTCGCCAGGGGCAACCATATATCATCCTACTGTGAAGTGCTCTTGATTTCTAAACTCCTACCTCTGTTTCTCCCTCCCTCCCTCCCTCCCTCCCTCCCTCCCTCCCTCCCTCCCTCCCTCCCTCCCTCCCTCCCCCCCCCCCCAGCCCAGGCCACCGCTGCCTTCCAGGCGCGTTACTCCGACACGTTTCCCAGCAAGGTGTGTCTGCAGCTGAAGATCCGCGAGGTCCGTCAGAAGATCATGCAGACGGCCGCGCCCGGGACCCTCGAACCCGGGGGGCGGCGGCCGCGGAGATGAGCCCCGCCCCCTCCCACTACTGCTCCTCCTCCTCCTCCTCCAATCAACAGGCGGCCCGGGAGGACGTGGGGGCGGAGCCACAGGGAGGAGAGAAGGCGCGGAGGAGTCCCCCGAGGAGGCGAGAGGCGAGGCGTCGTAGAGGAGGAGGAGGAGGAGGAGGAGGAGGAGGAGGAGAGCGATGGAAAGAAGGAGAAGAAGGAGAGAGAGAGAGAGGAGAGTGTTGCCCCCACCACACACAGCAACCCCGAACTCCTGAACAGTTTCAAACGCCAACAGCTCCCCCGCCAGGCCTGGGCAGGAACTCCACTTGAATGAATGAATATGGTCTCAAAGTGTTCGAACCACTTTGGGATAAAGAGAGAGAGTGTGCGCTCGGTTCGTCTCACCGGCCCTTACACTTAAACACACACACACACACAACAAGCCTCAAAAGGTCGAACGCGTCGATTTGAAAGTAAAAAAGAAAATCCCCGCGCTAATCAAGTGCTCCTCGAACCGTTTCCTCCTCGAGCGTTTAGGAATGTATTCGACCGGCTCCGTTTGCCCAGGTCTGCTTCTCAGCACATTTGTACAGTTAGTTAGTTAAGTTAGTTAGTTAGTTAGTTTGACACACGGACTCTGTGGTACACGTTCTCCGTCTCTCTGACACGCACACACACACACACACACACAGGCCTGGTGCGCACATTATATCTGGTGTGCATATGGCCCTATTCAACACACACACACACACACACACACACACACACACACACACGCACGCACGCACGCACGCACGCACGCACGCACACACACACACACACACACACACACACACACACACACACACACGCACACACACACATGCACACACACACACACACACGCACGCACACACACACACACACACACACACACACACCCTTACCAAATCAGACTGTTACTCTTGTCCTCTTGGATGGCAGTCGCCCCCCCCCCCCCCCCCCGAGAAGAACGCTGTCGTCGAGAACTGTTCTACACACAAAGGCACTTAGTCACTTCCTGTGCGGATGCAGTGTGCAGTGTGCCAGCCACGCTGACCCTTGACCTCCTCTCCTCCCTGCCACCCCTCAGCACCGTGGTCGGGACGCAGACATAACCCCTACGACCTCTACTGATGTTTTAACACGGCCCCTATGATGCTGCAACTCAAAGACAGCACACGCACACACACACACACACACATAGATATATGTACACACACATATTGCGTAAGTGTAAAAACGTACACACGCGCGCAGTCACGCACACACACACACACACACACACACACACACACACACACACACACACACACACAGAACATAAACGCAAACAAATGACGCACACACACACGCACACACACACACACGCACACACACACACACAGTCAGTCACCCCTGGTCTGACCAAGCCATTGGCCTGCACAGTTTTTAGTGATTGTAGTCAGAAATCTTAACGGAGGAAGAAGATGAACTCGAGGGCGTGTGGGTACCGTTAGCTCCTCGGAGAAGAGAAAGAAATGTAGGCGGGAGCTAGGACTCAGTGCGACCAATCATTGCACCTTCAGTTATTTGCCATTATGACAGGCTGAGTCCTCATTGGCCGGAGTTGATGATGTATCTATGTACTAGGTATGTATGTTGGGTCCCCCCCCCCCCCCCCCCCCATGTGGACAGACACCTTAATAAAGAGATTATATGAAAGACTGGTGGGCGGGGCTCTGATGAATCTACGTTCCAGCTCAACACACCGATTGGCTCCCGACAGAGGAGGAAGAAACCCCACGATGTCCATTGGCTGGAGGCTCCACCAATAGGAAGACGGATACCAATAAGCGGGGGCGAGGACGCCCCACGACGACAACGACGACAACATCGACGACCATTTTTACACAGAGAGCGGAAGTAGAATCTTTTTTTTTTTAATAACCAAACTCCTCTGAGTCAACCCAGTGGATATAATGTTGCTTTTTCTCTCGTTATCGTTGCCGTGGAAATAACCCGTTTTTACCGTGGCCTGTTTTTCTTTGTTCTCTCGTGGCTCTATGGTGTTTCTTCTCCAGCATAAATAAAAAAAACAAAAACAACACAAAAAAAAGAAAAAAAATATTCTAAAAGGGGGATGAAGACAGTCGTCCCTCCCCCCCCCCCCTCCCCCCCCCCCCTCTCTGACTCCCGACCAGACTCGCCCAGGTGGGGGGGGGGGGGGGGGGGGGGGGGGGCGTGGACGTTTGTTGTTTTGTAAAAACGTTGAAATCAGGTGTTTGCACAATTCGTGCGGCCCCCTCTCGAGGCCAGCCGCCGCAAGATAAATCAGGAAAGTATTGTTTTTAGAGATTGTTTTAGTAGAAAATAATAACCATGTTCCGTATGTTATCAACCCCCCCCCCCTCCTCCTCTTCTTCTTCAGACCCTTCCTTCCTTCCTTCCTCCCTTTCCTCCTTCCCCTCGCTCCCTCCCCCCCAACCCCTCAAAGTGGTGTTTAGAAAGTGCCCTTAAGCACTGGTCCAGGGTCAGGCGATATGTAGCTCAGGGTGGTTCTGGTTAGGGTTAGTTCAGGGAAAGCAGACCCTAGACCAGCCCTGGAGGGCAGTCTCTCTGGAGCCCCCCCCCCCCCCCCCCCCCCTCTTCTCGACACTTTATTCTTTCCCGTAAAAAAAAAAATGGTGCAATAGGACATTATTATTATATATATATATATTTTTTGGAATGGGTGGGGTTATTCTTTTTTCGGGGGAAGGCTCTGTGCCATAGATATTGAATACAGTGCAAGTCAGTCAGTCAGAAGAATGACCTGTTGTGATAACTATGGTATATATGAAAAAAAAAGAAGATATCTCGAACACACGCAATTATTGTTATTATTACTGAAGAGATAGAGAGAGATCATAACTTACTAAAAGTCAAAGACAACATTTTCAAATAGCACTTTTGCCTCTTCGCTTCCTCGGTGGAGAGGAGGGGGGTAGTTATAATTATGGGTATATCTTTTATTTCTCTGTATACAGTTGGATGTGTGAAAAAAAAGTATATATTTCCATATATGTGCATATAGGTGTGCGCGTGCGTGTGTGTGTGTGTGTGTGCGTGCGTGTGTTAGGACACACACACAGCGGTGCAAACTGCATTGACACGTCCCAGGTTCCCTCACTATTTAGTTAACATGTTATTATGTTATGTTATAATGTTATTATGACATCATAATCATTTCCCTCCCCCGTGTTATTTAGAGGCAGTATTAGTCATTGTGACTCTGCTCTATTCACCATCTTGACTGTTATCAAAACGCCAGATGATTCAGGATAAAATACACTAGAACAGACGGGTAATAATAATGCAAGATTATTAATGCTTATTATTATTACTTATTATTGTTCTGGGGTTCGGTCTGTGATGTGTCCGATGCACGTGCAACCACACACACACACACATACACACACACACTGCCATACGTACATACACACACATGTATGCGTGTACACTGTATGACTGTGCTTAAAAATAAACTGTCCTTACTTTGGAGAAGGAATTTTAGAATGAGAGAGATGAGTGCTATCTCATAAACAGGCATGTTGACCATGTGCAATATTTCTAAACAAAAAAACAACTAAATATTGAAAATATTAAAGACCTAACACAATGTTTTTTTTTGTCCTTGTATTGATTGGTGCGTGTCTGTATGATTACAAAATAATCAGATTAGATTAGATTCAAATGTATGGCTAGGTTTGATAATGGTATCCGCAAATGACAATGACAAGCTATCGGAGGAAACATACATCAACCAATATATCAATTCTGACATCCAAGGTAATAACCTGTTTAAATTAGTTACCTGCAGCAAAACGTTGTCCCAACTAATACGTGCTGATCAGGGACACAAACCCATGATCTGCTTTTGCTAAATGTAGCCCTGCTGCTACACATGCTTTAATCATTAGGCCACCACCACATGCTACTTTGGTGAATTAGTAGGGTCTGTCCTTATTCTTTATTGATTGGTGGATTCCAGTTCAAATTCATTGGCTGTAAAAACAACAGGGCGTATACCATTATCAAACCTAGCCAGGTGTTCACCATTTCCTGTACAGGAATAGATCTAGTTTCCCAATGATGTGTAGAAAGAGGGTTATTGAAGCAGTCTTTCTATCTGTCTTGGATTATGGAGACGTGATTTATAGAAATGCTGCCCCTTCGACTCAAACCACTAGATTCTGCTCATCATTATGCTCTTAGATTCATCATCACTGGTGACAGATATGACACACACCACTGCATCTTATATGAGAAAGTGGGTTGGTCTTCTCTGGCAGATCAACACTGGTATTTATTTATCCGTTAAGGCCATTAACGGGAAATTACCTCCTTATCTCACATCACTACTAGTTTGGAACTCTAGACCCTATATAACACGCTCAAATGATTGGCTTACACTGGAGTTTCCCCATGTACAGACCCAAGTTGGAAAATCAGCCTTTCATTTTAGCGGCCCTACTACGGTGGTGTAGTGGTTAACACTGTCGCCTCACAGCAAGAAGGTCCAGGGTTTGATTCCCGCTTGGGGACCAGGTTTCCGCGTTGCCAGGTACCCAGGTGGGTGATCTCCCGGGCCTTTCTGTGTGGAGTTTGCATGTTCTCCCCGTGCTCGCAAGGGTCCCCCCCCCGATAAGAGAAACCCAATGGAAAAACATGCACAACCAACAGATCGCTGACGCTGTGGCATCCTTGACGAAGACGGGCGGGAGCACTTGGATTGGTCCCCGGGGCACGGCCCCTCGTCGACGCCCTGTCTGCTCCCGGCTGCCCTTGCGGGGGAAGGACGACGGGATGGGTTAAGCGCAGAGCTCAATCGCATCATTTGGTTGGAGCCTATGGACACCTATGGCTTCAGCTGGGCCTTTCCCGGACCTTTCCTGGCGTTGGGTGCTGGTCTCTTGCGTGTGCTTTGGTGGATTTTGGTTGGTTGTTATCATTGGGCTCCCTCGGTTCGCTGGCGTTTTGGGGATTCCTTGTGTGGGGGGTTCGCTACGGCTTCTGGGGTGTCTCTGGGGGCGTCCCGGTGGCGTCTATACTTTCCACAACAAACTTGTGTTTCCGCGTTCAAGTTTTGTGCTCTGATTGGCCAGGTCATGTGACATGTGCGCCAATCGTGGGACGGCAAGTTCTGCGCCTATTTCCGGGTCGAACAGCCTGCAAACTACCTAACGCCTAGTTTATCACTGGTTACGCTTAGGCGCTCTTTCGCAGTTGGTTAAGGTTAGAGTTTGGAATCAGGGCAGGCGTTCTATCGCCCTGCTCTAAGACAAACTAACCTTAACCAACTTCAAAAGAGCGCCTAAGCTTAACCATCCAAAAACTTGCGGTCCCACGATTGGGCGTACATGTCACATGACCTGGCCAATCAGAGACGCGGAAACACTAACTTTGTTGCGGAAAATATTCAGGCGTCCCGGTGTCGTCTTGGACCGTCAGTGGTGCTGCATGTCTTCTCATTTGACAACAGACGTGCTGTGTGTCCGTGGCCTGCTGTGTGTCCATGGCCTGCTGTGTGTGTGTGGCCTGCTGTGTGTCCGTGGCCTGCTGTGTGTCCATGGCCTGCTGTGTGTGTGTGGCCTGCTGTGTGTGTGTGGCCTGCTGTGTGTCCGTGGCCTGCTGTGTGTCCATGGCCTGCTGTGTGTGTGTGGCCTGCTGTGTGTGTGGCCTGCTGTGTGTGTGTGGCCTGCTGTGTGTCCGTGGCCTGCTGTGTGTGTGTGGCCTGCTGTGTGTCCGTGGCCTGCTGTGTGTGTGTGGCCTGCTGTGTGTCCGTGGCCTGCTGTGTGTGTGTGTCCTGCTGTGTGTGTGTGGCCTGCTGTGTGTCCGTGGCCTGCTGTGTGTCCGTGGCCTGCTGTGTGTGTGTAGCCTGCTGTGTGTGTGTGGCCTGCTGTGTGTGTGTGGCCTGCTGTGTGTGTGGCCTGCTGTGTGTCCGTGGCCTGCTGTGTGTGTGTGGCCTGCTGTGTGTGTGTGGCCTGCTGTGTGGCCTGCTGTGTGTGTGTGGCCTGCTGTGTGTGTGTGGCCTGCTGTGTGTGTGTGGCCTGCTGTGTGTGTGTGGCCTGCTGTGTGTGTGTGGCCTGCTGTGTGTGTGTGGCCTGCTGTGTGTCCGTGGCCTGCTGTGTGTCCGTGGCCTGCTGTGTGTGTGTGGCCTGCTGTGTGTGTGTGGCCTGCTGTGTGTGTGTAGCCTGCTGTGTGTGTGTGGCCTGCTGTGTGTCCGTGGCCTGCTGTGTGTGTGTGGCCTGCTGTGTGTGTGTGGCCTGCTGTGTGTGTGTGGCCTGCTGTGTGTGTGGCCTGCTGTGTGTGTGTAGCCTGCTGTGTGTGTGGCCTGCTGTGTGTGTGTGGCCTGCTGTGTGTGTGTGGCCTGCTGTGTGTGTGGCCTGCTGTGTGTGTGTGGCCTGCTCATCGGCGTATTTAGACCACTATCACTAGGGCACGTGCCCTAGTGATGATCATCTGTGCCCCAGTGATGATTTTTTTTTTTTTTTTTTTTTTTTTTAACAAATGTTTTTTATTTTCCCTTTTTTAACATGATCAAATGATCATTTAACATGATCAAATAATTATTATAATATTTTTTACTTCGCTTTGAAATATTATAGTGAAATATTTTGCACTGCATTTATCTTGTTGAAATCCTCCAACAGGCTCTTTTTTGTAAGTTGACTGGTTTGCACCAGGGGCGTTTTTAGGGTTAGAAAACATTGGGGGCTTCAGCCCAGGGGGGTGGAGGGGGGGTCCCCCCCCCCCCCCCCCCCTTTTTTTTTGTTTTTTCTTTTTTTTTAAGCACATAAATACGCAATTTTAGATTAATTAGAGATGAATACTGAATAACTAGAATCATTAGAGGTTCTCAAAGTGAGGTCCAGGTCCATGAGAGGGATATGGGCAGTCCCTAGAAAATTCAAAGTTAACAGGACCAAATCATCAGTTTCTTATTTATTTATTTATTTAGCCAGATAAAACATTGATCTGGTCCAAGAAGCCCCAACAGGAGTACAAATATACATATATACACATATATATACATATAATATATATACATATACTGTACATACATACACATATACACCAATAACAAAATAAAAACACAGTTAATTGTAGATACACAATCAGGTTTAAGCACTATAAAAATGCAGCAGGTGAGTTCACCGGTCTTCAACCAAAATGGAAGGAGAGTGAAGTACTGTACACAGAGAACGTGAAAATATACAATACATTCACCAAACACTACACAAGACAACCAATGATGCAGACTGATGAAAATATACATTTTCTCCCATTTTCCCAAATCAGTCAACATGGAGAATCACAACAAAAAATTATCTTGCCAGATCCAGCTAGGCAAAGAGATAATGTCTAGTATTTTCTGTTTACATTTTTTCAAAAAAAAATTGTGTTACTGTAATTTTAACCTGTACTGGATACAGTATTTTATGTTTGTCTGATATTTGCTGAGCTTACAGTGTTATGCACATAGTAGCATGAAAACTGGGACATGTATTGTTGTGATTCTCCATGTTGAAACCAACTGATTTGGTTATATGGAGAGAAAAGGTTATTTTTTTCATCAGTCTGCATCATTGATTTGGGTATATGTAGATAAATAAATTATATTTTCATCAGTCTACAGCATTGGTCTTGTGTAGTGTTTGGTGAATTTATTGTATATTTGCACATTATCTGCGTACTTCACTTACAGTACTCTAATCACTGAGAAGTAGAATTGCTAAATGTGTTTTAGGTTAAGCACAGCAGTGTGTGTAACTGGTTCAAACAGAATTAAGTCATTATGTAACGTGTGTTTCATATGGTAACAAAATTAGTGTATGGTTTTGACAAGTGTTTAATTTAGCAACGGATCTGAGGTGTTCTGATAATTGTGTGTGTGGTTGTGCTAATTGTGTGTTTTGAAACACCGGGCCCCGTTTTCAAAATCATGCTTAGGCAATTGAAAAAAAACTATTGTGTGTTTCATTATATACATATGTTTCAGTCTTCTCATTAAAAAAAGATTCGATTTTTGGGTCTTTTCCTGCCTTTGGTCCGCTTTGCATTCACATCTCAAATGAACCGCAGCAGGGTTCACTTGCAAGAGTGAATGAGCTTTCACACCACCCCAAACCAACCGGACTATCCGAGGTTCGATTAAAGCTTATTATAGGACACTGGACATGGGTATGGATGGCTCCAGGTGCTGCTGCGTTAAAGTGCACATCTTCAATATCTGTACTATTTAAAAGCACAGTGCAGGACACACTCAAAGGTTATCGCACATCAGAGATGGCAGTGGACATGTATGACAGGACAAAGGCCATATGTAATGGCCTTTGGATTGAGGAACATACTACCAGCCAAAGGAGGAAGCAGAAAAGGATGGACGAGTATGTAGTTGAGTCATCTTGTGGCACAAGCTCAGACCTCAGCTCAGGAGATCAGCTGAGACAGAGACTGTTCTATCCAGTCGTCGACAGAATGCTGCAAGAGCTTGAGAGCAGGTTCTCATGAGTTGGATAACAATTTATGAGAGGCATACAGGCATGTTATCCAGCCTCAGACCAGTTTCTCTCAGTGGAATTGCTGCAACCCCTCGCCACACATTACAATATCCAACTATTGCCAGAGGAGATCACAGTTGCAAAGTGTTTCCTGGTCAGGACAGGCAGAGATGCAGTCCCTACTATCCAAAGTGTCTTTTCCCTCCTGGATGATAATAATAATAATAATGCATTTGATTTATAAGGCGCCTTTCAGGACACTAAAAAAAAAGTCCACAAATCGGTGAAATGAAAGATTATAGGATCAAATGAAAACTACTTACTAAAATTTTTTAAAAGTATTAAAAACCAACAGAAAATACCAAACACTAACAAACATTCAGCACAGACAATGGGGATGCTGACATAAAAAAAAGAAAAAAAAGTAAAAAAAAAAAGAAAATGTAAACATTTTTTTTTTTTTTTTTTTTTTTAGATCCGGGCTAGGAGAAAAAACATCCGGGGCTAAAGCCCCGGAAGCCCAGGGCTAACGACGCCACTGGTTTGCACACCAATAATACAGTGCAATAATAGAATAGTAGAATAGATAGTAAAATTATGCAATAGAATGGCCAGAGTAAAATAGTGCTACAGTACAATCAACAGCGGGGTGTATTAGAAGGCTATGGTGAAGACTGAAGAGGTACGTTTTTAGCTTATTTCTGAAAATATTAAGAGATCTAGCTTCCCTAATGTCCATAGGTAGTGTGTTCCATAACTTTGGTGCATAGTTAGCAAAGGCTCTGCATCCCTGATTTTCTTTAGACTGTGGCTTGGAACCTTCAATAGACCAGTAGTAGATGATCACAATGTTTATACTTTGTATATAAGGAGGAGGACCTTGAAATCAATTCTAAATGTTACCAGAAGCCAGTGTAGGTTACTTACTTGTAACTTCGGGTTTGATCCAAGGAGTAAGTTGCCCCCATATTGCTCTGTAACATTTCTCTTTTTGTTATAGGACCGACTAGTAGGATTTCAGTTTTGCCCTCAATTTAATTTTAGGAAGTTGTTCGTCATCCATTTGTTTATTGCTAAGAGACAGGCGGAAATGGAGTTCTGTATCGTTAGTGGCTTAGCTTGGCATCGCTACTGCACTATCTCGCGGTACGTGCACGCGTACTGAATAAACCACAAAATGTACCTCTAATACCAGTATTAGTCTGACCACACCCCTCATCAGCTTAACCTTCATAAGCAGGTGTGTGGTCAACCTGCTCTCCTCCTTCTCGCTTTCCACCACAAGGAAGAGGTGCCTCGGTAGATCCCCACACTTGACACCATGATGGAAGAAATTGGATTAGGAACAGCTTGGGAAACAAGGATACGTTGACATCATATCTTTATTTTCTCTCTCACTATTTTCGAGAAAATACGGCGATATTGTCTTCGTACTGGAGTGTCTAGAAGATGATGATCATTCTACAAACCCTCCACCGGTTTTCGTATTGGGAGCACGCCGCTGCATGCTTCTCAACTGCAGTTCCTTGCTGTGTTTGTTGGGGTGAAAACCTGTCAGGCCACAGCTGAACTGTCGGACATGCCGCTGTTGTGAGGAGCGGTGCGTTCCAGGTTGGGTGAGTAGTGTTTGCTGGCGGGCTCCACTTGTCTGTTAGTGCTATGGGGGCTACTTGACAAAGTTTATGGAAACCGGCCCCAGGCTAGGGTCCTTTGTTTAGCCGTCTAGGCGACAGGAAGGCCTTGGTCTGGCGACCATTATAGTTTTAACTAGTGGGCCGCGACCATTGACACTGGTGATCCCTGTGTGTTCTGGACGAGTGGATTCTCTCTGTCACCGTGTTAAGACCCCATCTTTCATATCCAAATGAGAGTATTCCTTCACGAGGGGATATGTGCATGTAATGTGCGATAGCGGCAGATTCATGTTCAAAGTCAGCTATACAGGCCAGTTGGTACTGTGCTGATTCCGCCGGACGTGTGTAATGTCACCGTTGTGAAGCGGTGTTGACGTCTTGTTTTCTCTTTTCTCTTAAAAAGTGAGGAGGGTTCAGAACGGCGGCCTGTCTGGGTGAGTGTTATGTCATTGTTTACATGTTCATAGCTTACGGTTAGCCGGTCGGTGGCCTGGCGCGGGGTAGCTTGGCTTCTCGCGCGCCGCCAGGGAGCTCGCTCCTGATCGCCGTGCGTCGTAGATCGGCGTCTCGCGAGCGGTAAGCAATAGCACCCGAACGGTTGGAGCAGCCGTTAGCTTGATGCTATTCTGTTGAACGTGCTTTGATTTTTTAAACATGTTTTACACTCTTGACCACGACGTCATCCTTGACAGGGGATGTTCGTCGACCCTGCCTGAGCCTAGACGGGGATTGCGTCAACAAAGAGGACTGTAGCGACTGGTGGAGCGGCGACGCTGCCCGGCATCGAACAACACGGGACGGCTGTGTTCTACGGTGGCTTGTGACTGCACTTCGCTGATCTGCGTTCCGGGCAGGTACGGGTTGGCCAGACCTCATAACACGTCTTCTGGTTTTACCTTGCTAAATGTATTGTGAATGACGGTGTTTTTTCCCAAAACGTGTGTTGTTGCAATGCTTTTGAGATACGTTGCGGGTTGTGTGTGAGCTGTTTTTGGTCACTGGGCAGTTAGCTTCTCCGTGCAGGTCGTGATGTATTTGATCTGGTTGTTGTGTGAGAAACATCATGGTGTTTATGTGTACCGTGTACTCACTACTAAGGCAACTAACCTATGAAGCTATGCTTGGTGACGAGTGAGTAAAAGATGTTCTTTCTCAGACTGTAATGACAATGAACAGTGAGTTCACACATTAAACAGGTTTTCCTGTTTTAACTGGCCGTATTGAGGGTAAAATAGGAGGATTGTGTTTCCCCCCCCGGTTCCCTGGGGACTTTATCACCTCCTATCAGACATGTTGTGCATTAATTGTGTCTTTTGTGTGGTAGGGATACGATGTAACTCTCAGCTTGATTGCTGAGGTTGTGCTAAATCTGCTGGAGAAACTTATTTCCTAAAGGGAAATTGGTTTGGTTGCTGTCCATGTGTGCTTAGCAAGGCCTGAGTGGTCGATACTAATCAAGAATGATGTATTCTCTCATTGTGAAAAAAACGGCGTTCCTCTGTTGAGTGTTTTTGCCATTTTTTGTAGGTGATGATGGGTTGTGTGTGTCATGTGACCTACAACTGGGTTGTACTGGCCACAGAAGCACATGTGTATGTTGGACCGGGGTTCTTAGAGCCCTCTCTATTCTGTGTTTTTCCTTAGTAAAAATCAGATGGCAGGTTAGCTCGTGCGCTGTGTGGAGCTGTGAAACGCTTCATAGAGCTGACTATGACTGTGTCATATTCTCTTTTTGTCGTTACGTCGTATCATGGGTGTGGGTCGTAAAGGGGTGAACTGGTAACCTTTCCTCTCCCCATTGTTCTGTCGGTCAGGGGTACACCCCCTGTCCTTCAAGGTTCCCGTCACGTGGCGGTTCGGCACGTTACGGGGGGGGGGGGGGGGGGGGGGGGGGGGGGGGGGGAGTTCCTGGTCCCACGGCCTGGTATATTGGGCGTGTGCACCGCAGGAATTCCCCCGCCATAAGAGTACGTCACCGTGCGCGTCTCTCTGTTGGTAGGACTTCCGTGTGCTGTTCAGGTCCATGTGATGGATCTGTTTTCAGGGGGGGTGGTCAGGGCTCCTCCTCACCAAGCGCCTACTCAGGCCTTCTGTGAGTTCGGACTCCTTCTTCCATGTGAGGAAGCCTCCATCAGAGTACAGAGCCTTCCTCCTCAGATTGTCAAAGTGAGTGGACCCCTCTAGAAGGGTCCTTTTCTATTGTATGTATATTCGATTCAATTCGTTTTATTGAGTTGTGTATGGGTTCGTGCCCTCTTCCCCGGAGGCCCTAAAACCAGTTTTTTTACATGGCTCAAGGTGCAATATATTCTTTTCAATCTGTACAGCTCGCGTGGGAAGTCTCTCTGGGGATCCCCGTCTCTTTCCTATGGGAGGGTGGTGGGGATGTAAAAATGTGAACATTTTTTACCCCGGCTGTGTAGACTGGGATTACATACTGTTGATGCTTCCTTCTTTCTATTCCAGAAGTGTTGGAGTTAGGGAGTGTCACACCCCTCTTGTCGTTCCCCTGGGCGCCTTGGGGATTCAATGACAGGTCTAAATAGCCTGTTCATTGATGGGGGTGTGTCCCGACGCACGTATAGTGCTAGCTCGCTGTAAACAGGCGATTGACTGGCACGCCTTAGTTGCTTGTGGTTGAAACAGCGTTTTTATAAAGCAACTGAGATGGAGGGTTTTTCCTCTTCCGGCGACCACATCCCATGACCTGGGTGGGTTGTCGACGGATT
>NW_028171788.1:0-2500 GCF_963971535.1 Notolepis coatsorum
AGCAGCAAACCATAATCGAGAAGTACCGAAATAATGAAAAAATATAGGCAGAAGCAGAAGCAGACAATGAAGCAGGTGCAGGAGCAGAAGTACAAGCATGATCAACAATTTCGGCAGAAGCAGAAGCAGGTGATGAAGCAGGTGCAGGAGCAGAAGTACAAGCATGATCAACAATTTCGGCAGAAGCAGAAGCAGGTGATGAAGCAGGTGCAGGAGCAGAAGTACAAGCATGATCAACAATTTCGGCAGAAGCAGAAGCAGGTGATGGTGCAAAGGTACAAGCATGATCAACAATTTCGGCAGAAGCAGAAGCAGGTGATGGTGCAAAGGTACCAGTTTGATGCCATTTACAGGGCCAATAGGAAGCGATATTTTCGCATGAGATACAGAACAGATTTGCATTTCAGAATGGCCCATAATCTGCGCTGTTCATTGAAAATAAGAGGCAAATACAAAAAAGTCCAAAGATTCCAGCTTTTAAACAAAATCGATGAAGGAAATTTGGCTACTTCAGATGGCAATGGCCACTTTCCAGGAGCACATTAAAGCGGGGGCCAACTTTTATATGTACAGTGTGTCACCGTGCTCTTTTCCCCAATCAGGTGAAGGTTTGCCGGCGAACTAATTACAAGAACAATCCACATGTGGTTACTGCCTGTTTGACAGGAAAATTTGTTCATGTGTGTGGTGGTCAGTGTGGAGGCCCTGAGCAATGCACTGTGCCTGAGGAAAGGAGAGTTGAGTGGATTTGTCCGACGTGTGATTTGCATTTAAAGAGAGGAAGACCTTCGTCCATAGCTGTGGCAAACAAAATGGAGTTGGCACCCATTCCCCCAGAGGCTCTGCAATTTGAATGTGCTGGAAAGACAACTTTTGGCCAAAGTTCTGCCCTTTGCCAAGATTGTCACACTTCCAAAAGGTCAACAGAAAGCTGTACATGGAGCTGTAGTGTGCGTGCCATCTGAGGTGGAAACCACAGTCAACACCCTACCGAGACTGCCCAGCTCATCCCACTTGTATAGAGTGAAGCTGAAGCGACGTCTTATTTACAAAGGCTATCAGAACTTTCACACGGTCAATATGAGACATGTAGTTGCAGGCCTGTCCAAATTGATTGAGGCACACCCAGACTATAGAGAGGTGTCGATCAGAGATGATGCTGACATGTTTACAGAAATTATTGAAGACCCTGCTACAAGACCCACCCACTGATGCACCAATAAATCGACCAGACACGGAGTTTGACAGCTGTGATGACTCGGAAATGCTTGAGATGCAAGCAGACACAGAGTTTGACAGCTGTGATCTGCCAGAAATGCAGTGTGAGGTTCAACAGGTCTTAGAGGTTTTGGAAAAGGACACTGTGCAGCAGGAAGCACGCATCCCACCACCGCCTGTGATCTCCGTGCAGGCGTCCTATAGCCAAGCTGATGACCGATATGACGGTGAGTTCCGGAATAAACAGTGTGCCTGTATGGCACTGAGTTTTCTAGCATACGCGAATGAACACCAGAATGAGGGCCGTGACTTGAAGGAGGCTGATCTTAATAAAATACTAGATAAGGGACACAGTGTGTACAAAAAAACCCTCAAAGCGCTGAGGGGATCAAGGTCGTGACCGTGGCCTCTACCATTTAGACGTGGAAGAAACGCCACTCGCCATCGAGACTGAGCACCATGCGTACAGTGTGCATAGATCCACTGTGCAAATGGGATATATGAAAGACCAGGGAAGGTCTGGCATAGAGGACTGGTTTTTGAATCTTCACACAAGACTTCAGTGTCTGTCTGCAGATGTGAGCCATGCTCTGCTCACTATATCACCATACACCATTGCCGTGTTTAGAGACCAGTCTGGGAGGTATGGATTGTTTGACTCTCATAGCAGAAATGCTGACGGGCTATCTGAGCCTAATGGAAAGGCTGTAATGATGACATTCACACAGTTGGATGATCTGTTCGACAAGATTTACACGCTGAATTTCTCGCTGCACAACTATACTGACACGTTTGACAGTATGCAGTTTGACTTCATGCAAGTGACATTTGAATCAGACATGGAGTTTGACAGCTGTGATGACTCGGAAATGCTTGAGATGCAAGCAGACACGGAGTTTGACAGCTGTGATGAGCCAGAAATGATGGAGATACAAGACTGTGTTGAAAAGCAGCAACCACCCAATGCAGAGAATGAGAAAGAGGCACTCAGACCTGGACTAGGCCTAGATAGTTGCTTGCAACCTCTAGACATGGGACAAGAGACGCTGACGTATGGTGATGGCATATTTAGCATTGCCCCCGCACAAGGAAACAAGCCCGTCGGCTTCTTCAAGGTCCCCAGACTTGAAGCAATGGCTTTCCCTGTCCAGTTTCCTACCGGAGAAAATACATTGGATGCTGAAAGAGCAGTGCGGCTGTCTCCAAGCATGTATTTCAACGCAAGGCTTTTCTGTGTCGATAATCGTTTTGCGAGAGACCAGAGCTACCTATTCTTTGCCCA